>NC_089818.1:182500-267500 GCF_029633855.1 Hoplias malabaricus
CAGCATCCAAAAGACTGTGTCATAGTTCAAATCTTTTGTGGAGCTCATAGACCTTTGTACAGTATGATATCTGTGGTAGGATGAAGGCTAACTAACAGGCAGTCATTTTTTTTTTTTTTTGCCCTCAGCTACACTTAAATATGGCTAAAGTCCAGTGCCTGTTCCAGTATAATGTCCCATGCCTTCGTGTTCCAGTTGCTTAATCCTGTTTTAAGCTTAGTCAGGTTTAGGTAGCAGGGTTTTCATATTTTATGTATTTTCATCTACATGAAAGAGCAGCATGGCAGTGTCATGGTGGTGTGGTTGTTACACAGATCCAGGGTTTGGGGTTGTGGGTTCAAAACCTGCCTTTGCTCAGTTATGACCAATGATTCCCTGTAGGCTCTGGACACAACGTAACCCTGAACTGGATGAAGCTATTACAGAAAATGCATGAATGATAAACCAGGCAGTTGTCTGCTAATAACTCTGGCTAATATTCCAGAGACACATACGCACTCACATTCATGTTCATCCACTTATCACCCATCCACCTACCAATGTGTGTATACCCCATGGACACATGTTGTATTCTGTTCAAATCAGGATAGTAGCCTTTGTGCTGCTCAGTATCACAGAAAACCACAGGGTGCCCAGTCCTGCGGATCAGCCCTCTCCCTCCAGCACTGATAAAGGCCATTAGACTGGTCTGGTCTAGCGTCATGTCTCCTGGCAGCATGCCAAACATCCAAAACCTGCTGACAACATGAAGCTCTGGCTGTCATTAAGGTTAATGACTGAGCTCTGCTGCAGGTGTGTGTATATGTGTGTGTGTGTGTGTAGCATACCTGTGCGTATTTGTATGTGTGTTTAGTGGAGGGTCATTTGGTGAATGAGTTCACATTTTTTTTTCTTTTTTAGTCCAGGTGTGTTCTACCAGGACATGATGAATGATGCCTTTATGCGTTCTATGAATGCACAGGGTCTGTCCCAAGCAAAGAGATAAACTCTGGTATGTGTTTGTGCTTGAGTTTAAGTCCATACTTTGAATGCTTTCAGGCAAAATGGGGCAAAATCTTCAGATATTCTGGGTCACGATGGCATATTTTTGTCTTGAAGGACATACAGGTCAGATCTAATCAAATCAGAGCTGTTTTGGCAATCACCAGCTTTTCAGAGAGGTCAAGCCTAAGGCAGCCTTTCTTCAGCCTGAGGCCATGGTTAGGTAAACTGAAAGGCCTCTTCTGTGGTGGGGAGCCTTAAAGCGGGGCTCTCAGACGCCCTCTGATTAGTGCTTCTTAAATATTTAGGATAGGACTATGTCTAAGTGGAAAAGCCCTCTTGGCACTCTGCGGCAAAATAAACTTATGAGTCCAGGCTTGATTTGTGCTGATTAGCGTCTGGAGCAATGATAGAATGAACGTATGTCTTCTGCTCTTTCAGCTGTGCATTCCAGAGGCCTTGGAGATTAATGCAGGCTTAAGACTACTTAAACTTCATCAGAGTTCTGTTTGGGTTCTGAAATGTACTTTGGGATGTCTGACTAGGAGTATTATATTTAATTTTTTTGCTGAATCAATTTAGGGCCCAAACATTAGGGGTCCGGGAAATTTGTTGTTGTTTGTGTTTGACTGGGATTGTTTTTGTTATTTTGACTGGCTTTCTGGTTAATTTGCTTCAGCTCCACGGTGTCAAGGTGCTAGCAGTAAGGCCCAAGTCTCTCTCTCATGGATTTATGATGTGGCTTTGTATTTCCCTGTGTCTCTGAGTCTAATGAGCTAAGCATGGCCTCATTGTCTTGTTTTTCAGACAGTCTGAGTTTGGCTTAATTGAAAAAGGAGAGAGAGGGAGAGAGACTGCACAATAAAATTAGCCAGCTTTGTTGGGATTAATATAGTCTGCAGGCACTGGACAAATTTTGGAGTAAATAAAGGGGTAGTAAAGTAAGTCATCCACAAATTATGATATTTCTAAAGCAGCTGAGCAACCGAGTAGACACTTTTTCTTTAAATCAAAATTTGAATTACTATCAGAGCCTTACTGAGTCAGTTAAAATCACTCTTGCTTTCACGTGGAGAATGTATATTATCAGTGATTTTTATAAGAAAAGGAAAAGTTCTTTCATCTGTTAATGTAACACAAATGGCACCATTCATTCATTCATTATCTGTAACCGCTTATCCAATTCAGGGTTGTGGTGTGTCCAGAGCCTACCTGGAATCATTGGGCCCAAGGCGGGAATACACCCTGGAGGGGGCCAAATGGCACAATGAAACACACAATACACAAATATATATGCGATACCTTGCTGCTAATACAAAGTGCTAACATGCTCCCTTTTCGTAGCACTTTATTAAATGTGAGTAGGTGAGTAAGAGAGTGAGTTGGTTCTTAGCAGAAGTGTTCATGACACTCATGATTAGCTTTTTAAATATGACATTCTGAACCGTCTGCTATGAAAACTGGACTTGAGCCAAGAATGAGGAAATTAAGTAGGAAGGAAAGAGGAGTGCTTCAAGGGTAAATAGTTGGTCCACTGTGGTTTTCTAGGATCTGCAGCTCATGGTAGCGTCTATCAGGGAATGAGTGTTTCTCACTCCACAAGAGGGTGGTGGGGAGGGGGTGTAGGCTGGGGGGCTATACAACATGGTAATTGATGCTGTGGGACTGAAGTGCTGAAAGCTACTAGACCTCACGTCCACAAGCTGGAGTTGACTCTACTCAAACTCTTTCACAACTTTAAAGCCCACACCCTTTTTACCTGCGGTTCAGGCAGGATGTTAGAACTGGGTGTGTGTCCTCCAGAGGGGAGAGGAAGAGAGAAAGAAGTCTCTGTGGAAAAGAGGAGAGGAAAAGAGAGTGAGCCCACAGCTTTCCACAGTCCCTCTGTGCTTCTGTATTATCTCGCTTAATGAAGTGCCTGTGCGAATTAAAGCCAAACCGAAGCAAAACAACACCACACAAACCTCCCTAAGCAAGATCTTATTTCATTTATGTGCGCGTGTGTAACATATCGTGTTTTCTTAGAGCGCAGGCAGCTAACAGATGCTCTTTCAGCTTGTGGTAAAAACAAGAGTTAAAAGCTCTGCTCAATTGCAAAAGTGGCACCTCAGTATTCAGAGCTGACCACAATGCTTCCTTGTGGGGGATTTTCATACCAGCTGTTACTACATGAATTCTCCTGCACTGGACGTTGATGAATTATATATATATTTTGTAAATTCTCAAACACATGAGTATTCTTTTTTTGGAAATAACTTGGTACATCAAATTATCTACGCCATGCTTCTGGACACGTTTGGCGTACATCAAGGTTTCTTCAGTTAATGTCTACTGCTAACATCTCAGCTCAAACAGCCCTCAAACCCTCTTTAAATTGCAAGATAAAATTAAGCATTTCAGCAGAAATATCTCAGAACTGGGCTGGGCACCAGATCCCCAGGTTCAGAACTGAAGAACCCTGACATAAGTCAACAGGAACAGATGCTGTTGCACAGACCTCATCTTCTGGCATGTTTTATCCATCCACATCTAGATGCAGAAGGGCATAGTAATCATCTGATGACCCTTGTTTATTGATCACATCTGTTTATCTAAGCCACAGTTTACTCTGATGTTACATGGTGAGCTCATGCAAAAGTAATCTAATGGTGAGACCATACAGGAGGTCACAAGAGCTACCTGTTGCCAATCAGACATCTCTCACATGTTTCAGTCCACTGGAAATCACTGCTTAGGTTTTCCTAGTGGTCTGAGGTCTGTTGCAAAAGCGTGACTATTGATTTTATCCCCATGTAGTGACTAACATTTGCAATTCAATCTGGTGTAGTAGGGGATAAGAGTTTATTTCCCAGGGACAGGATGATCAGTAATGAGGTATAAACTGACAACTGGAAAAGGTGGGATCGAAGCATGGTAGGATCCAGAATATGGATCAAACCTCATTTTTGATTGACGTCAAAGAGAGGGACAGGTATTTTGTGCTTATGGATGACGTGGAAGGCTTTTTTTGAACTGTTAGATGTTTCTGAATGTGACCACAAATAAATCTGAGGGCCCTCCCTTGTAAAATGTTTTACTCCCTCAGTCTTGCTTAGATTGCCTTTTGGGTGTTTTGAGATTTCTGTACCATACTAGTATCTGGACTGTCGCACTACAGTTGCTGACAATTGCTGAAGAACTGGTCATCTTACATTTGTAGAAGTAATAAATCACATAGCCTTGATACCACTCTATTTTTGTGGGTTAAAGTTTGAACAGTGAACTCCTAAAGCCTTCCAATGATGGGAACATGCTGTACAAAGTAGAAGCGCAAGGAAAAAGCTAAGTCTGTCATATTCTTATATTGACATAAGGGCAGATTTAAGGTCCCGGTATTACTCAAGACTAAACACCAGGGAATGTATAATGCAGCAACCACAGCAAGAGAGGGTATCACCATAATGACAATTTTTCTGGACACTATCCTGAGGTAGACATTTATAGGAAAGGCTGTGAAAGAGACTGGAGCCGCTAGGAATGACCAGAAAGGAGGACGGTATGTGCTTTATATACACACATACTATCTGCAATAATGTGAAAATATTAGTCATTGGTTATGGATGACGTGTCTGGTTATCAGTATTTGTAATCTCCCTATTGGGAATGTCTGCTCATTAGTATTGCAAAGATAGCTCTCAAGCATTGGAGGCTTGTCTCTGAGGTCTACTTTGAACATTTCCATATGCCTAGCCAGCTGGACAATCAGCATGTTTGCCAATTAGGCCCCTCTTATGTTTTGGCACCTGCTGTTCTCTCCCTGGAGGTCTGAGGTCTGTTGCAAGACAGTGATGTGGCAGTGCCTTTTTAGCCTAATGTTAGAAACAAACAGAAACCCTCTGTGTCTGTTGCAATTAGCAGACAGTAAGCATGATGTTCTTACTGCTGACTCATCAGTAGGTCATGAGTTCGTCCTCTCAGAGATGTCTCAATGAGATTTGAAGACTGAGGACACGGAGATGAGATAAGGGAAGATAAATGGAGATAAGAAAACACTTGTTTGCTGCTGAAGGTAATTTGTAGGAGAGCAGGAGCATGAGTGGGTAATGATCAAAATAAAATACAGTAAAAATACAACAAAAATCAGTTATTTCAAGCGTGTAGCAACAGACTTTTCTTAAGCTCACCTTGAACTGCACTGTTGACTTGATTTAAGATGTAGCACTAAAACATGAGACCTTCTGACCAAAGAATACAGACAATTTTCAACATGCAAAGAATACAATGAGGCAGGTGTTGACCAATGAACTCGTAATGACCAAGTTTTTGTACCTAATCGTATGGTGTGTCCGTCCCACACACATCTACCACTCGTGATGATCTAGGTGGGCTGCAAGAGTATGTGTAGTATGTAATAAACCAGGTGTGGTCCCAGGTGTGACCACCCACGGCAGTCAAGAATTTAAACTGAGATGTGTTCATATAAGCAAGAAACTCTGAGACATACTTGCATAAACACGCATGTGACACAAGTTGGAACTAACTGGGGGGGGGGGTGGTAGGAGCCATTTCCTGTGCTCATTCGCTGAGGAGAGCTATTTGCTTGGCTGAGTCACTAGTGTATTTTTATTTATTTATTTATTTTATTTTATACACTTGAACAAAACTAGGCAGCTTTGCTACAGAGCTTTTCTCTGTGGGTGGGCTTTGAGCTGGACCGAGGGGGATTATGGGTAAAAGTGAAAAGGCCTTGGGGTCCTGGTTTGACCTGGGCTCTGGATCACTGGAGAAGATTGTATCACAGAGGTCAGGTGTAAAATTCATTGATGTTGGTATGTATGGTCTGGACGCATCCTTTATACAGAGCTACAGTACTCTGTTAGTGTTCCAGAATGTAACCCAAGGAGTCTTTTAATTCTTATCATTGATCATTCTGTGCTTATGAACAATTCCATCCATTATCTGTAACCGCTTATCAAATTTAGGGTCGCGGGGGGTCCAGAGCCTACCTGGAATCATTGGGCGCAAGGCGGGAATACACCCTGGAGGGGGCGCCAGTCCTTCACAGGGCAACACAGACACACACACATACACCTACGGACACTTTCGAGTCGCCAATCCACCTGCAACGTGTGTTTTTGGACTGTGGGAGGAAACCGGAGCACCCAGAGGAAACCCACGCGGACACGGGGAGAACACACCAACTCCTCACAGACAGTCACCCGGAGCGGGAATCGAACCCACAACCTCCAGGTCCCTGGAGCTGTGTGACTGCTACACTACCTGCTGCGCCACCGTGCCGCCGCTTATGAACAATTATTCGGTACAGAATGTTGTGAAAGTAGCTCAAAAACTGACCTCTACTTCAGTACATGACAAGGAAGGGGTTTGTACATTTTAATTTATTTATTTTCTTTTTTCTTTTATGCACTGTATTAAAATCCTCTGTGGGCTTTTATGCTTTTTAAATGCGGAGAACAAAATCCACAATGGCCAATAGTGTTTCTAATTCTTCTAAGTCTGAGTCATACTGTGGAGCTAAATGTCAAATTTGTAGCTTGTAGCTCAACATTATCAAATAACTAGAGGACCAACCCAAATCAGTCAAAAACTGCTTCGCCACAACAGAGCAGTCAATATATTGTGTTAAAATAAACAAAATTGGCATAACAGCAAAAAAAAAATGCCCAAAATGACTGAATTTTACTTTCATCAAACCAGTACCAGGCTCCTTGTTGAAATACACTTTGTTGGCCATTAAGGGGCGGCACGGTGGCGCAGCAGGTAGTGTCGCAGTCACACAGCTCCAGGGGCCTGGAGGTCGTGGGTTCAATTCCCGAGAGGAGTGTGGTGTGTTCTCCCCGTGTCCGTGTGGGTTTCCTCCGGGTGCTCCGGTTTCCTCCCACAGTCCAAAACCATACGTTGCAGGTGGATTGGCGACTCAAAAGTGTCCGTAGGTGTGAGTGAATGTGTGTGTCTGTGTTGCCCTGTGAAGGACTGGTGCCCCCTCCAGGGTGTATTCCCGCCTTGCGCCCAGTGATTCCAGGTAGGCTCTGGACCCACCGCGACCCTGAATTGGATAAGCGGTTACAGACAATGAATGAATGAACTGGCTCCATTAAGCGTGTCAAGTCGTGTAGAGCCGGACCTAAGTGGTGCACAAGCACCATTAGTTTCCAGTTTGGTTCTTCTGCTCTAGACCGTAGAGCCACTCTGTTCACCCCAGATCAAAACTAACAAATTTTTAGAACAAAACTAACAAATGTTGCGCAAGGTTAAAACTATGCTGTTTAGCCACAGGCTGCTGTGTTTCCTAAATGTTTATAGGCTTGGACGGCTGCCAGCTAATGCTCTAACTCCTAAGGGACTGGCATTGTAAAAAGCTGCTTTGGCAGATTGACACAGAGCACGTTCATGCTGTTCACATCTCTCACGTTTCCCTCCAGAATCAACACAAGCTCAATTTCCACGTCCATCCAACCAACAAGTGCTTTTCGATACTCTTGGGGTTTCACTTCTGCTTGATTGACCCAGTCGCCTCAAAGTTTTAAAGCCAAGAGTGAAAGAATCTGACATGTTTGTTATGGCACACGCTCATCTGAATAAGAGCGATGTATTGGTAATCTTGCCAACCCTCAAGGACAGGCCTTGACACTCTCATATTTGACTGAAGTCTTCTGGAATCACTAAAAACTCCACCTTTTAAGATGAGTGCTTTTAATAAAAAAAAAAAAAAAAAAAAATCATGTTTGAGTGTTTTGACAATGCTTTACACAGAATAACAACCAATCATTTGATGACATTGAATGATTTGCATGGGCTAATTATAATAAATTCTTACTCCTCATGTTATAGTAAGTAAAAAGCACCAGAATTGTCTGTAAAATAACAAACATGGCAGACTCAAAAAAACTAAAATCACAGAAGAACACTATTTTTAATGACATTATCTCACCTCCCCATGTCAAATGTATCCTGCTAGAGAACAAACCAAATTATCTGATTGAAATAAGCCATTTTCACTATTTAAAACATCCAAAATACATTTTTAAAAAGATTGTTAATGACAGAACATTCTTACATTGACTATTTTTAGTTGGATATATTTCATTGCTATGATTATCATTTGCTAATCATGGGTCATGGTGAAAGGACAGTTTGATGGCCTGCCACCTCGTTTCGTTTTCTTGTTCGGACAAGCCCCCTGTGGAAAGAGACTCGAATGGATCCTCATTGAGGTCAATGCTCAGAGATGTCTGTTTGCTCAGCCTCCGACGATTGAGGATTTTCCTGTCAAAGCTGCTTCTGACGGGGCTCCTGTTCTAACAAGTTAACGTCAGATCTGGATGATTGGCTGGAGTTTGGCACTGAGACCCATTGCAAATGCAGCACAAAAAAAACAGTCCAGGGATTCAGTGTCGCTTCCTTTTTTCATTCTGAGCTGTTGTTGCACTTTGTCCAAATGTTGGGAACATTTCTGATCACTATTCTGTTTTCTTTTCATAAAAACAAGAATTATAAACATTATATTCTCTAGTTTAAGTATTTTGGAACTTCTGTCCCAGATAAGGATATAATTTTCATTTCACTTCATTCTTATGAAGCGAAGTGTATTAAAAAGTAGTTCCAACATTTGAAACCTTGTTCATTTTTCATTTGGTTTGTGCCCTGTCTGTATGTTTCCATGGTGTAGAATACAATATCAAGCAAACAGAGTTTTATTTATTAGCTAATACCTTTTCTAACCGCTGTGTTCACAGATTATTAACATAAATCAATGTTCTGCTTTTGTTTCCCCTTCTCAGCCCAGGATATTGCACAAGAATCAGGATATGTCAGGAATGGAAAAGCTTGCTAATGCTACTGTAAATATTAGTCATGCTCACAAATCTTAGCCACACCAAACCTGCAATCTACCTTTGTTTAAGAAAAGGGAGGGAAAACTTCACACCAGGAGGATCTGAAAATTAATCTTGGTCTGTATTTTGTGAGATGTGAAGGAGGCATAGCAAGAAACTGCAGGTTAATCGACTAACTGGCTGTTTGTTTTTTGCTAGCTTGCTAGCTCGTGCACGTTCACGAGGTCATAATGTGGTTATTAGGCTACAAAGAAGTTCCTGGGTCATGATGCTGAAGTATTTTCATTTTAAATATTTTTCTCTCAACACATTATCTTGGAGTTCTCCAGTCCAATCCAGACTCTGTGTGGATTAATAATTATACAATAGACTCTTTTTTCATTCATCATTTTAAAACTGTGTGCCACCAGTTTGTTTACTTATTTATTTATTATATATTTTTTTAGGCTTATGTATGTTTGAAATGTCTCATTTGCTGTCAAACCAAAGCAAAACCGCCAGTTCCAGCACTTGCTGAATGTGATTTTCTATATTTGTCACCTTCACAAGATCAACATGGGTCTCAGTTTCATTTTCTTCATGCTTCATTTTTTTTTTCTCTGTAGATGAGGGTGATTTGTGGATGAATCACTCACCTGTCGGATAGGGTTCAGGGTGAAATGTTGTTTCAGTCCAGTAAAGAGGGTTTCTGTCTGAGTTGTTGCTGCCTCATTTCAGAGCAATGAGGTTTTTTTTTCTCCTTTTCCCCAAGACGGACTACTACCATTTTTATATATGTAACACACTCCTATACTTTTATTGATAAATATTTTGCTATATTTGAAACCACATAAAGAAGTCTAAATGAAAATAATAATGTGACTGGGTTGTGGTTTGCAGAGTGCTAAGCACTGGTGAGCTAAAAGCTTCCATTATTTGTTAGCTACTTTAGACGAATGGAAAGCTTCCTTTGTGAAATAGCCCTACGTCCATTGAAATGGCTTTTCGTGTGGGTACTCTGCTCCTGTGAGTCATTTTCTCCTTCAGCTGCTGGGCCGTTCAAATGGATTTGGTTCTCTTTGGCCAAAGGCCTTGACTCTCTTGGTGATGATATGCTTTCTCTCCAGATTTTGCTGACTGTTGATTAAAAGGGACCTCTGGGCTGAGTTATGCTGACCTCACTGTGTTTAAAACTCATCTCCTTGATTCATGGATTCTGCGCAGATCTCTGGGTTTTATTTTCTTCCTTTTCTTTTTTTAACTTCCCAAATCCTTGAGCAGATTGCAGTGGTCTGTCTCCAGGTCTTTTTTTTTTTTTTTTTTTTTTTTTTTTTTTTTTTTTTTTTTTTTTGCTGTTTCTTGGTCAGTCTGGCAGGCTTTTCCGGGCCTGGGTTGTAGTCTCTGCTGAGCTGAATTAAGTGCGGGCACGTATCTGTGGTATTAATGCATGGGTTTAGTCGGCAGTGGTATTTACGAGAATAGTGCCGCTTAATTTGTCCGCTGTTTGGTCAGCTGGAGTGACGTCTTCTCCAGAAGACTTCAAACCATAAAGCCTGGCTCCAGAAAATGCCATAATCATAGTCACGTACTCTCAGCATGCTCATATTAAAGCACTCAACATACTTAACATAATCAGCATGGTCACATATACTCGTACCAACTTTCATTTACCAAACATACTTACACTGTCGTAAATATACTTCAATACTCTTACATAATCACAGAAAACTGACATAAACCACTTATCTAGTTCAGGGTCGCGGTGGGTCTGGAGCCTTCCCGGAATCACTGAGCACAAGGTGGGAACACAGCCAGGAGGGGGCGCCAGTCCTTCACAGGGCAACACACACTCACACCTATGGACACTTTTGAGTCAGCAAACCACCTACCAACACATGTTTTTCGGACCATAGGAGGAACCCAGAGCATCTGGAGGAAACCCATGCAGACACAGGGAGAACACAGAACCCCAGGACCCTGGAGCTGTGTCAGTGACGCTACCTGGAGCGCGCCACCATGCCGCCCGTTGCATTTCACGTCAAATCCTTACAGCAATCGAGGTTTAAACCTTCTATGAGCAAACCAAGTGTGACAGTAGCTAAGTGAGAAACCTTGAGAGTAGCCAAGACTCTTAGGTTGGATTCTGTTCTCCTCTGATCGACAAATAACAAACAGCAGTAAAGATAAACTGAGGGATAGTGGGTTGAAGGTAAAAAAAATAAATGAGAATTTGTGTGTATAGACGGTGCAGGGCTGAGAGAAGCTGTGTAATATGGTCACATTTTCAAGCTCTGGTAAGCACACAAGCAACTGCATATTGAATATAAACAAGCTTGTGTAATGCTTTGCAGAAGCTCCCTGTCAGAAGTGCACTGCAGTAATCTAGCCTTAAAGTTATAAATGCATACACTGGCTTCTCTGCATCTTTTAAGGATGTGTCGAAATTTGGCAATATTTCATAAGAAGGCTGTTTTGTCTACGTTGGACATGTGGCGGTCAAATGTGGAAGCCTAGTCGATAGTTACCCTTAAGTTTTTCTAGAAGTGACAGGGTCTTACTGGGTCATTGTCAGGATTAACACCAGCATTAGCAAGTGTACATTTGAGTATCTGTACCTAGTAACAAGAGAAATGTTCTCAACAGGAGAGAATTTTGCATCATCCAGTCTTTAATTTCTGTTAAACGACCTGTTCTTTTATGTAGTCAAGCAACATTTTATTAGGATTTGCTGATGTGGAAATGAATACCATGCTTACGGATTACTTGGAGGGTGAATGTCTGTGCACATCTCTGCTATTGAACTGGAGGCACATATTCCTGAAGCTTCTGGGAAAGGCATCAGTCCCAAAATGAATGACTTTCCCACACAGCTCCCACTGTCTGAGTCCATCTTAATTCCGGTTCAGAGCTGGAATACTCTCACGTTAGCTGTTTATCCTGGTAGGAGTGGAATCAAAACATTTTCTACTCCTCCGCTGAGGGCCTGGGACGTTCTCTGTTC
Organism: Hoplias malabaricus; assembly: GCF_029633855.1. Lineage (NCBI taxonomy): Eukaryota > Metazoa > Chordata > Actinopteri > Characiformes > Erythrinidae > Hoplias > Hoplias malabaricus. The sequence continues at coordinate 194,297 of NC_089818.1, forward strand.
TTCTGAGAGGAGCTCAGAAAGGCCAGGAAAACTTCTTCCTTTAGCTTCAAGTCAAAGCGATTCTCTCAGCAGGGGAGCACTTTTAACCACAGCATTAAGGGAATATGCTAATGAGGAAAAACAGCACAAATGTTTGTATTATTCTGATGTTTTCTCAGATTCAGCTCTGTAATGAGAGGAATAAAACTAGAGTAGATTAATTTTCCTTTTTAAATCAGTGAATTAAATGCTGTGAGGACAAATTATCATTCTATGTAGGCCACAGTACCATAAAGTGTGTGTGAGATTACTTCTAATTCTACACACTAATATTTTATCTGACTACGAATCACGTTGAGTACAAACCTTATTGTATGATTTACATTGTGCAATAGATTTTGGAGGAAGAAGATATTTGAGATTCAGCCCTAGTGTTTTTGACAGCTGCAGGGCGATGAAAATCCACTGTGCTGTCCTTGTGCTTTAGAAGCGTACAAACACCAAGTAATCTAGAAAAGCGGGTGAAGGTGCATTAACATTATCAACTACAAAATAACGTACACGAGTGTATAAGTAAAATGTTTGAAAACTCTGGAGGAAAAAAAAGAAATGAATTACATAATTTTAAACATTTTAAGTCTGAAGCAGTTTGTGCTTATATGGATTCATAATTTAATATAACGCACTACTTTGTTAAAAGAAAATCCATGCTGCTGTAACATTTCTGCTTTCATGGTGTTTCCCAAAACAGTGAGGGAGATGCAACATAAAGCTTTCTAATAAAGTAAACGTTGTATAATTCTACAGCCAGCTTGTGCCTATTAATTTAAGTTTTAACTTGGGTTAAGAGGTCCGGTTTGGTTGTGTTTAAAAAAAGAAATGGACTATATGACCACAAGTGGACAGACAACAAAATCCAGCATTCCTGACTTGGCAAAAACCAAAAAAGAAGTGACCACAAACCACTGCTAACAGTTCACCCGATGGCAAACGTTTTTGGACACCTGCTCATTCAACGTTTCTTCTGAAATGAAGAGAGTTAATCAGGATTCTGTCGCTGTTTTGCTGTCTGCTCTTCTGGGAAGGCTTACTGACACAACTGCATACAGCCACATGAAAATTGGAAGATTAGTTCTAATTGTGACTTATCTTTAAAGGTACTGGATGGAGCTCCAGTGGTCTGCTCCAGAGATAACGGCTCAGTTGCTCTACAGCTCAATGCTGAGGGGTTCTGCACCTCTCTAGGCTACACCTGGCTATGACAACCATAGTCTCTTCTGTGGAGATACAAATTGGTGGTTTGGTCTTTCATTTAAACCAAACATTGCACTTGATTGCAGGCTATTTTGATTGATACTGACAATAGCACAGAGCTTTGTATCTACAATGCAGTTACACATATGCCCATGTACATGCAACAACAAAACCATGTTTCCTCGCTCAAAAGTGCCACTTTGCAGCTTTTAGGCTAAAGGCAGGGCTGCTATTTGTAGAGCAGTTTCTTTCTGTCCCTCTCCTCTGTCATCTGCTGCTGTAGACGGTACCCTGTGGCCTGTATTTAAGAAGCTCTAAAAGTCACCCGTGTCTTGCCAGGCCAGAATTACAAGCTTCCTGATGATTAAAAGTGGACGTTCGGTTTTGTCATAGAGAGACATTGGAAGGGTGTGTTTGCTTTCTGATTTGAGACTTTTCTGGTCAGGGAGTGCGTCCAGATGAATTGATGGTTCTCTGAATCAAGGACACTTCTGAGTCAGGACTAAAACAAATAAAAACATAGAAGGCTTTTCATTGCCCAACAACAACAATTAGCTTCCAGAGCAGCTACCAACTGCACGACAACTCCCGTACTGTTGTCTGTTTGCCTTGAGATGTGACAATCAATATTGCATGAGAAGGAGAGCTATAATGTGAGCTATTGGCACTGGTGTACTGGGGTCATAGATCAGTGCACCAGTGCTAGCCTCATGTTATAAACCAAAAGTTCCATTACTGTGACTTATTGCTAGATTTTAAGATGAAGATAACAGGTAAAAACAGTTTTTCCATTCCACAAGATAAACTGAATCCATTCTCTTAGACATGACCTGTAGTTGCTAGGTTTGCTGCATGTTGCAGAGTAATACTTAAAGACCTTCTGTCAGATGCTGTGCCCTATTCACTGTATGGTGCACTATATTTTGGGTTTCCGCCATTTTGTAGTAGCGTCCAAAACATGGTGAATTATTTTCAGTGCACAACCCTTGTACACTAATAGACAGTGGATACACATAATCCAATGTGGTGTTTGGTTAAAAACCCTCATGATTTTGTTCAGTACCCTCCTGAATTCAGTTCCCTATAATGCATTGTATTATAAGTAATATAGGGAATATGGAGCCAATTCGGACACAGCAAGAGTGCCATTGTTGTGTAACATTATAGATTTACCAATGTCCCTTAGCCCCACCACTTTGTGGTGTTGGAACTTACTCCAATATATTTGGTTGATTTTAATGTATTTTTATTGATATTTATTTTGTTAGCAATGCAATAAGAGAATCATTTTGGAAACTTTTGATACACACAATGCCAAGTCCTGAGTGGAGTGAGTCCAAAACTGGACTCAATGTTTTATTTGTTTTGTAGCTAAGGCCACTCACAAGTCAAATTCCATAAAGTATGAGTTGGTAAATTTGATCATAATTAAAGTAGCTAGTTGTTTCCAATAATGTGACCAATATGACAATGGTCTACTGGATATACTGAGGACTTTTGACCTCTGGGGGAGCATGGAGAAAGTGACTTTGTCCTATCAAATCTAATTACTTACACACTGAATAGCTCCTTGTATCATACGTGTAACAGAGACATCAATGGAACTCGGCCCAAAGACCCACTTAACATCGGGACAATGGGGTCGGACTCTCTGCTGTCCCAGACAGTCTGGACATGGACACGGCCCGCTGCTCTGTCTGATAAAATGCATGGATGGCAACAGTAGAGTAATAACTCCCAGCATTCCCGGCGTGGGAACCGGTGGGCTTCTTGGCAGTGAGTCCATGATTTTGAATGCCATTCACCAGTCTGACATGAGAGAAGTTTAAAAATAACTCTGTCTAGCTCTTTAATTAGAGATTAGGGTTCAATAAACCTTCACCTTTGTTGTCAATAATAACACTGAGACCAGTGTGAGACTGTACTGAGATCTCCACTAACAGTCAAGAGGCGAAACAGATGAGATTCCTAGGCTTATTTACTTAGGAGGAACATCTGAACAACAGGAGACGCAAGCTAAAGTCTCCACTGTCTCTTCATTTGACCTCAGTGTAATCCAAGAGAAACTGCAGAGAGATACAGGACACGCAGCAGAGATATGAAGGAGACACTACAGATGTTAAGGTGGAATTGCATAGAGTAGTAGAGACACTACAGAGGTATTATAGAGTTCTTTGGGTTTTCTTTACTGTGGGTGAATGTGGTTTGTGCCACTTTCCTTCTGAGCTTGCAGAGCTGGGCAGGGTGAACACATGAATGTTTCCACATGCGCCACTCACCACATCAGAAACAGGTCGTTCTGTACCAGCACATGCTGTGGCCTGCAGGTTTACACTCCTCCTATACATCCCAGTCTATAGTCTAATGTGTAGTGTGGCCTTCGAGGGCAAGACCACCGCGCTCCACCTCTCTGAACACACAGCTTCAGAGAAAACGGAGTCATTAGCCGATCGTTACGGTCAGACATGAAAGCTTTGATTTTCCTGACTGATAAAAGAGCAGTACACTGCCTTCAAAGCCAAGTGTTTCCGAGTTCAAAAGAAACAGGAAAAGCTCAAGGAATGAATAAATAAATAAAATAAATAAATGCTTTCAAGTGAGTCCCCCCTCTGCCCCCCGCCCCCCTCCTCAGGAGGACCCCTTTTTCCAAAAGCCCAAATGAGGAATTCTGTAATTCCCTGCAGTCATTGAAGGGCTGAGCAGCTGGTGGAGAGAGGGAAAGTGAAGTGGTGGAGCAGATGAAGGGATAATAGATGCAGGAGATGGAGACATTCTTCAGGTTCACTCATACCTTTAATTCCCTGACTGTAATGAAGAATGTGAAGCACCTTATCAGGTGAACTTCAGGACCCCTGGATTTCTCTAGGCACTGGATGTGGCTGCTCATGGCTCTGTCTGTGAAAGTGTTCATTGCTATAGATGGGTTACTTGTGAATGACACAGTGTAAATGTACCTTTTGAAAGGACAGCAGTGGTGTTAAAGTCCAGTTGTGTTCCCTGAAGGTACTGTACCTTCTCCAGAAGGAGAAGGGGATATTTCTAAGCATTCATTAGAACTGTCTAAAATAAAAGAACCTAATATAAGTCCTAGAGGTGAAATGGGGTGTATGAAATCATTCATTCATTGTGTGTAACCGCTTATCCGGTTCAAGGTCATGGTGGGTCCGGAGCCTTCCCGGAACCAATGGGCACAAAGCAGGAACACACCTTGGATGGGGCGCCTGTCCCTCACAGGTAGACATTCACAGGCGCAGTCACACCTATGGTGACACAACCTACTAACGTGTTTTTGGACCATGTGAGGAAACTGGAGCACCCGGAGGAAACCAACACGAACACGGGGAGAACACACCACCTCCAGGTCCCTGGAGCTATCTACTGCACCACCCCATATTAATTCAACACAACTTTATTATCTACAATAAATGCACCCAGAAAAGCAATTTAATTCCTCTTCAAAACAATTACATACCTTTTTCAAATAATTGTCTACTACTTTTATTATTTTAAATGCTTAGGAGAGCAGAACTTTTCCAAAATATCAGTGTCACTGTAGCTGGCAACGTGGTCCATCAAAACATGAGGCAAGCAAAGTAATCCAACACAAACTCCAAAATATGCAACGGAAACAAGGAGTCAGAACCAGGAGGTCGGAGGAAAACAGACAAGACAAAAACAAGAAAATGTGGCTCTGAAACAGTTGAATGTCTGGAGGCTGGACAGACTCAGAAATGCACGTGAGAAATGAGAGCTCGAGAGACTCAACACAGACAAAGGGGTAAAAATACATAGACTAATGACTGATAATTACACACAGGTGGGAATAGTGATTAGAGGGAGGGCCCAGGGCAGAGAGACCGCTGCGGAGGACCAATATGTACTTGCTTCATTAGCACAAAACTCAAATTTGAGTTTAGATGTGAAGCTATAAGATCTATGTGACTTGCTTATTGTTTACTTTGTATGAATTTCCGAGAGAATCTTCTAATGGTGATCACTGGCGCATATCAACCCAACAACTCTGAAACAAGACCATACAGTAAATATGGTGAAAACGGAGAAGAAAAAGATCCAAGTGCTGCTCCTTGCTCCTATATGTTTTGGTCTCGGGTTTGGGTGAACTGAGGCTCGTTATCATTTAAAGGAACAGGCACTGAAACACGTCATTGTGAACAGGGCTGTTTTGATGGGGGTTCATTCAATCTCTGTAATCCTTATCCAGTTCAGGGTTGTGGTGGGTCTGGAGCCTACTCGGAACCACTAGGCACAAAGCAGGAACACACCCTGGAGGAGTCGCCAGTCCTTAGCAGGGCCACAAACACACAGTGACTCTCACACACGCACCTACGGACACTTTGGAGTCGACAATCCACCTACCAATGTATGTTTTTGGAGCGTGGGAGGAAACCGGAGCACCCGGAGGAAACCCACGCAGACAGAGAACACACCAACTCCTCACAGACAGTCACCCGAAGGAAACCCATGCGGACACAGGGAGAACACACCACACTCCTCACAGACAGTCACCCGAAGGAAACCCACGCAGACACAGAGAGAACACACCACACTCCTCACAGACAGTCACCCGAAGGAAACCCATGCGGACACAGGGAGAACACACCACACTCCTCACAGACAGTCACCCGGAGGAAACCCACACAGACACAGGGAGAACACACCACACTCCTCACAGACAGTCACCCGAAGGAAACCCACGCAGACACAGGGAGAACACACCACACTCCTCACAGACAGTCACCCGGAGGAAACCCACGCAGACACAGGGAGAACACACCACACTCCTCAGTGTCATCTAGAGTGGGACTTGAACCCACAAGAATCCGAGAACAAAAACTGCCTAAACTGTGTCAAGTTAAAGGTCAGGAAAAGTTGGATGCACTGGTTCTATGGGAAAAGTGGAGGTGAAGAAGTGAGCAGTGAGGGAAGGTGCAAGGCAGTGGAATTCTAAAATGTGGCTTAAGTAAAGGCCTGGGCAATACAAGACCGCCCCACCCGTGCTTTTCAGGTCAGGGTCAGTGTAAATGGCAAGGGGTCAGGCACTTGCCTCTGTGTGTGTTGCCATGACTCTGCGAGATTCAGGCTGGTTAAGCACCAGTGTGAAATGGTTATATCCTCAGAGCAGCCCTCCTCAGGTTACAAACTTTCCCATCTCCGATGAACTGAAGCCTGTCCTGATATTTCTGACTTTGTTATTGACTCTTCATGTTGGTGTCTGTGGGGAGAAAGAGGAGTGTGTTTCTTTGTTTACTTGGCTTGATGAGACCTAAACTGAATGGAGGCATTATGTATGTCGTGGGGAATCAAATGCAATCAAAGCCTCTTTCATTGAACCTATGCCAAAATAAGAGCACGTCTGCTGGTTTAAATTCCTTACCTATGTTTCTGTTGGATCAAAACCTTGCATAGCTATTCATCTGTAGTTTACATTATGTCAAAAATGTATGAGATAAGTGTATATATAGGGTATAACTCGCTTGAGGTGGCTTGAAAATGAAATAATTTTGACATTGAAACTTATTGCTTTTTCCTTCTTCTGAAAACATTAACTCATAGCAATAGTCTGTCTTTGTGTGCTTAATGTTCTGTAAATATTACAATATTAATATCCCTATGACACACATACACCCAGAATATACGCTCTCAAACTCCATTCTCATAGCTCCACTGACCATCCACGCTTTTGTACATTTAAAATTAGACTGCAGTCCCTCTGTTGTTCTGCATACTTTTCACATTTCACCCTGTACTTCAATGGTCAGGACGCCCGTAAGACCACCACAGAGCTGGTATTATAAGGTGGTGGACTATATGGTGCTGGTGTTACTGTATTGTGCTGGTGCGAGTGGATCAGACACAGCAGTAGCTGCTGGAGTTTTTAAACCCCTCAGTGTCACTGCTGGACTGAGAAATGTCCGCCAACCAACAGCATCCTGTGAGCAGTGACCTCTAATGAAGCAATAGAGGACGACCAACACAAACTGTGAAACACCAGATGAGCTACTGTCTCTGATTTTACGTCCACAATATAGGGGTGTATAAGTATGCAGAGCAACAGATGAACTATTATTTGTAATTGTAGAATTTCAAAGTGCTCCTGTAGGGTCAGTGGAGGTCATCATAAAACTCTGTGTGTATTTAGGGAAAAATTAATTGTGATCTATATCTGGTTCTTATTTTAAAGGGGATGGCCTTCTCCCTGGAGGAACGTCTGCAGCTGGGGATCCATGGCCTTCTCCCCCCTGCTTTTCTCAGTCAAGACGTCCAGTTACTGAGAGTCCTCCGCAACTATGAGCTTAAAAAGGATGACCTGGACAGGTGAGAAGATGAGCCATCTGTGCGGACACCCAAACATTACGTTAATCTGTTGGAAATCTTGGTAAAAATAGATAATGAACACATCGGTACCCTGTCATTGTTGCAAAGCCCTCAGTTGTATGTGTGTGAATGAGAAACAGTTGTACTGTGGCTGCAGGTCAGTTTTTCCAGCAGGTTAAGATCCTATTCCTGTAGCACTTTCTCTTTTCCCAGGCTCTGTCCCATTCCTCCAGCATTCCAACTCATGATGCTTTACCCTCAAATGTGTGTCTGTCCTAACAGTTATGACATTGCTGTCATTTTACAGCCTCCCTCTTGTTTGTATTAGGGTCTGTGTTTTTATTTCTCAGCGCTAAATGGCGACTGTGGCTGGACGAGGTCACTTGTCCAAACCCAATCCCCTTGGCCACACAGAGCTCATTCTTAAAATAGCAGTGAATTCTTGGACCGTTAAAGCTCTTTTGATATTGCTGGCCCCACAGGGGACTTTTATTTTGTTTAGTAAGTCAATTTGTTTATTAAGCAGTGACTATCATTTCTCAAGCAATTCTCATTTGTTCCAGTGTAGGTACTTATTTGATTATGGTGTGTGTCTTTTGTTATTTTTTGTTCTAATTATGCCACAGGATGTCGTTTTAAAAGGTATGCCCAAAGGACTCTTACTGTGTAAGGTGGTGTGCTTTTCTAGGCTGGGAATCGAAGCTTTGGTCTTAGATAGGAATGGTGAACTGTCACTTTAAGTGCATTTCTCCAGCAGAAATTCCTGACAACAAAGGCCACAAAGTGTGGTTCAGTGCTGGAGGAGAGGCTATTATGAGCCATGGCCTGGGGGCGAGAGGCCGAGATTAAGCCGTCAACCTGACTAAATGCCATCTACATCCCGTTGGTCGAGCATTCCAACACAGTCACGGCTGATAAAGTGAGGATGAATGAACTTTTACTGCCATTCTGTGCTTTATTCACTCAGCAGTGTGAGTTTACTTTAGTTAAAACTGATATATGGCTGACATACCGATCTGAACCATAGAGCAATGGAAGACAGTGGCCTAACACTTTCTTTTACATCACGTGGATGACTGGGTGCTTGTGCGTCATACCTGGGAAATAGATGGCACCAGGGTGCAGTCTGTGGGGGGAAGACAAGCTGGTGGATGCTGTGTGATGCTCTTTGCAATTTTCTACAAGGAAACCTTGGGCATTCCTGTGGTCTGTTCCACCTATCTAAACATTTTGCCGACCAAGTACAGCCCTTCATTGCAACAGTATTCTCTAATTGCAGTGGTCTCTTTCAGCAAGATTAAGAGTCCTTCAAATGCCGCCAGAATTCTTTCAAGGAACATGGCAAAAGGTTCAAGGTGTTGTCCTGGCCTTCAAATTCCACAGATCTCAATCCAGTCAAGCGTCTGTGGGATGTGATGGAAAAACAAGTCTGATCTATAGAGGTCCCACCTCGCTACTTACAGGATCTGCTATTAAAATCACAGAGCCAAATACCAGAGGACAATTTCAGAGGTCTGGTAGAGTCCATGCCAAGGCAGAGTTGTGTTCATATGTGTGAGTGGTGTATGATGATTATATTTCTATACCAAGATGGAGTAGATATTTTATTTCTATATAATATTAAAAAAAAGTCATATCAATCATATTACATAATACAGAAGATATATTACATAACGTTATGTATATTCAAGTTTCCTTCTGTGCCATTGGCATAGTTGTATAAAATTAAGCACCTAGTCATCCTGTCTGCCTTTATAAACATCTTTGAAAGAATGGGTCTTTCTAAAGATCTGACAGATTTGGAGTGGTGCTAAAATAGGGTGCCACCATTGCAACATGTGAGTTTGTGAAATTTCTTCCCTCCTCAATATTCCACAAACCACTGTGAGTGATATTACTGAAAAGAGGAAGCATTTAGGAACTACAGCAACTCGGCCACAAAGTGGCAAATCATGTAAAGTTAAAGAGTGGTGTCGCAGAGTGAAGTTCACAATAAGGGAAAAGACTCCAATGATCGGCATAGTAAAAATGCTTCATGGAATAGGTTTCCATGGTCAAGTAGCTGCATACAAACCACATTTTGCACATAGTCTTTGTGTTTGGTGTGGGAGAACTTGACTAGTCCTGACCTCCAACCCCATCTAACACTTTTGGGATGAATTAAAACAGATTGCCAGCCAGGCCCTTCCGTCCCACTTCAGCCTGACCTCACAAATGCTCTTCTGGATGAATGGCCAAAGATTCCCACAAACATACTTCAAAATCTTGTAGAAAGCCTTCCCAGAGAAGTGGAAGCTATTTTAGCTGCAGAGGGTGGGCCAGCTCCATATTTAACGCCTTTGTATTTAGAATGAGATGTTATAAAAGTGGGCAGCATGGTGGTGCAGCAGGTAGTGTCACAGTCACACAGCTCCAGAGACCTGGAGGTTGTGGGTACGAGTCCCGCTCTGGGTCACTGTCTGTGAGGAGTGTGGTGTGTTCTCCCTGTGTCTGTGTGGGTTTCCTCCGGGTGACTGTCTGTGAGGAGTGTGGTGTGTTCTCCCTGTGTCTGTGTGGGTTTCCTCCGGGTGACTGTCTGTGAGGAGTGTGGTGTGTTCAGCCTGTGTCTGCGTGGGTTTCCTCCGGGTGACTGTCTGTGAGGAGTGTGGTGTGTTCTCCCTGTGTCTGCGTGGGTTTCCTCCGGGTGACTGTCTGTGAGGAGTGTGGTGTGTTCTCCCTGTGTCTGTGTGGGTTTCCTCCGGGTGACTGTCTGTGAGGAGTGTGGTGTGTTCTCCCTGTGTCTGTGTGGGTTTCCTCCCATGGTCCAAAAACACACGTCGGTAGGTGGATTGGCGACTCATGTGTCTGTGTGTCCCTGTGAAGGACTGGCGCCCCCTCTAGGGTGTGATCCCACCTTGCACATAGTGAATCCGGGTAGGCTCCCTGTATTGTTGTACATGTATTGTACCTTTTGCAGTTCTAGAAAACAAAAATGTTGTAGACAATTCTCTATTGCATTAAAACAGAGAAAGCACATTGTTTCTCATAAACCACACTCCATATCATATCTTATAAGATCTTGGCTCATAGTGACACTGGGGCCAATCAGAAACATTCATAACAGCCCCAGACTGTTTCAAAACAAAGCAACGTGCTCTGAGAGCCTGGACCCTGCCATCTTTCCTTTTCCACCGGAACCTGTCCAGTGGGTCGTGGAGGACACATGACGCAGCTGGGATTGATTCCCAGCCTGAAGCATGAACAGGGTGTGTCCCTTACTTTGCAAGTGTGTTTATTTTCAGGCTGGGCTGGACTTTATACACTTCAGCCTTTTTCACTCTTTCAACAAAATTATCATCATTGCATCATTTTCTTCTCTGTATATACAAGGGAAATGGCCTTAGGAATCCTGGAAATCCATCAACAACCTGATGGACCGAAATGCAGATGTATTTTTCTCTGTCTTCAAAAACCTGAGATTAAATAGTTATTTCAAGTTTATTTTTAAGTCAAAGGTTTTGCGAATTTGTTTTAGTTTGAAACTGGAGCTCCGAGGATAATGTAGTTATTGGGTAACTGAAGCGTGTATTAATATCCAATTATTAAAGAAGACAGTATATAAATCCTCACACACTTGTTAGATAATTGTATAGTATTGCTTGTGGTGTTTTTGACAGTGTTTAATTTACCTTTATCTGTAAAAATGGACAAAATGGCTGCTACTAATGTTTGACGTTATGCTATAAATGCATGGTGTTCTTTAATTTATGCATGTAAAATGGAATTTTGCTTGTAATACAAGAGTGGAATCCAAGAACCTGTCCTTGACCTTGAGAAGGTGCACCAGTCCCTTTCCCTGATGGTTGGTAAAGTAAAAAAGAGGAACCACATTCAGACGTTATTGCTCACTGTTGAAAGAGCATCAGCCCTTTGAAGTTTTTATTGCCGTTAAATGCCACTAGAGGATTTTACCTGTAACCTTTGCTATTTCGTCACCACTGCTGTGTCAGATCAGCTCAGGATCTTTTTCTGGTGTCGTTCACTCTGCACTGACCCGGGACACAGCACAAGATGATCGAAATGTTTACAAACTCTTAATGATTTTTGTATGAGAGTGAAATCAGTCCTTACTGTGAGTTTAGCCATGTTAGAATTATTCTACAGAAACATTTACCACGCACACACAGAGTCTATTTTATATACATGATGGTCATGTAGCTGAACCCCATCGGATCTTAAGTTTGGTCAGTACTGGAGTTGTAGTGTGGCTCTTCAGATAATTCCTAATTACTACTGCAGCTGCCCCCCCCCCCCTTCCATTTTTAGGAGTGTTTACTATGATGTTTTGTACGTAACATAGCAAGAGAACAACAACTAATGAGTAATTTGCATACAAAAAATAACGGTTTGTGTAATGTGTATTCACACTGTCTCAGTCGCATTTTAATGAATAGAGATGTGAGCCAGTAATCTGTGTGCTTTCATCTCTGATCATCATCATCATTGTCTGCAGAAACGGTGCTCTAATGTGGGGGTGTGTTTGTCATTATATAAGATGCAAATTACACACTGAAGACACCTGTAATTTATCTGGTCTCTTTGTTTTTTCCCCTCTCTCTGATAGATATGTCTTCTTGATGGGTCTTCAGGACCGGAACGAGAAGCTCTTTTACAGAGTCTTGACGTCAGATATTGAGCGTTTCATGCCCATCGTTTACACGCCCACTGTGGGTCTGGCCTGCCAGCAGTACGGCCTCACCTTCAGGCGACCCAGGTGAGGAAAGCTCATGTCTAATGATTTTGGACACTACTCTTCCAGTGTTCCTTCTGAGATTAACGCTATTAATTGCTAGTTTGTTCTTCTTTCCTGAATTAAAAGAAAGCTTTACACTAGAGAATTTAATGGCATTCAGCCATGGGAAAGTTATCATAGTCAGGTACAGATGTTGGAATGGTTCTGGATCACAAATGCCATGTCACCTCATCACAAATGTATTGGATGGTATTCAAAAGCATTTCAGTAGCTTGGGTGTCTCTTTCCTGGCACCAAAAAGTCTTTTAATTTGGCACCAACATTTTACAGTGCGTAATTAAAAGCTTGCGATGAAAATCATCATGAACATCATGATCTGGACAAGTTAGAGGAGCTGCAATCTCAAGTCACTTTTCTTTTATGTGTGTGGAATGATGGGCGTTTGAGATGTGGGACTACAGAGAAAGACACACCAATTTCCCGAATGAGAGCTGGAGCAAGGTGTAATTACAGTAAAAGTGAAGGACTGTGGAAGGAAGATGCTGAAGCCGACTGAGAACGAGGCAGAAACAAGAGTTAATAACAGAGTCTTTGTGGAGAAAACTGGTTTCTGGGAGAGCGCAGGGTAGGCATGAAACTTTGGGCTCTTTTATGGATTGTGATTTGTGCTTAAGTGTTTGGGCCACACAGAGATGCCTCCATCTTTTCTTTTGCAGCAGTTTCATGGCCATAGACTCTTTATAGAGACGTTATGTAGGAGGAGGAGACAAGTGACTGGTTAAACAACAAAGGGGAAAGCTCGTAATGTTAAACATGGTGTATGTTTATGGTGAAAGTCCTGCTCCTCACTAAAAAGTGCCAATCAGCTTTCTGGAAATGCCCCAAGCAGGAAAGAGGTGGTGTGTAAATGTAATTGTTGTTCTGTATAGTCTATTCTATTTACGGTAGGTGCTTGGACATCTTGGCTGTTTTTAACCATTATTTATCCCTCTAAATTCATTCATTCATTATCTGTAAGCGCTTATCCAGTTCAGGGTCGCGGTGGGTCCAGAGCCTACCTGGAATCATTGGGTGCAAGGCGGGAATATACCCTGGAGGGGGCGCCAGTCCTTCACACGGCAACACAGACACACACATTCACACCTATGGACACTTGAGTCACCAATCCACCTACCAACGTGTGTTTTTGGACTGTGAGAGGAAACCAGAGCACCCGGAGGAAACCCACGTGTACACAGGGAGAACACATCAACTCCTCACAGACAGTCACACGAAGCAGGAATCGAACCCACAACCTCCAGGCCCCTGGAGCTGTGTGACTGCAACACTACCTGCTGTGCCACCTTGCCACCATCCCTTTAAATTGTTATATATTTTGGCTTAGCTAGATAATAACAGTTGTATTAAATCCCAGCCCTGTATCTGTAAGAGTGGCACTGCAGGTACATTTAAAACTGCTGTTCTTTCTCCTGAAGGTTGTGAGACCACCCACTGAGGTGAGAGTGAGTAAAACGAGAGTGTAATTTAAACCAGGGAGCGAACAGGTCAAATTAAAACCCTATTTGACCCTTCCAAACCCCAGCAGAGGCCAGCAGTGTAGAGTAGAGAGGAGAAAACCCTGTGATAATAAAGAGAAACAAGAGGTGAACTGATGTATGTCAGGAATGTTTCAGTCCAGAAGATCTGACCTCTCTGAGGGGGATCTGAAAGGGAATGTGGACACAGAGAAGATCTTTGGAGGTTCTTAGTTTAATCGTTTAGAGCTGTTCCTAATCAGAGAAACCTTCAGGGCTTTCTAGATGTTCGGTGAAGGCCTTTTGTATTCAGGAGACTGAAAATTAAAGCTTTTCTTTGGTTTGTTTTTCTTCATGATCTTTTTTTTTTTTTTTTTTTTTTTTGAGCTAGCAGCTTGTAGATGCTCGTTTGCCATGTTTTTCTTGGAAACACCTTAAATTGTAAAATCAAGATTTATTTCCTCACTGCTGTATCCTTAGTACTGTAGATCACATCCAAGTTGGGTCTCTCAATCATGAAGTCTTCAGGGGCTGAACTGAAGGCTTAATGTCACATTAAACACAAATAAAACCAAGTAAAAACGTGTTGGGTCAATTTTGTATACAGTGGCGTCTCTAGTAAGAAATGGCAGGTGGGCCACAGTAAACTCTGCATGAAAACTACACACGAAAGAAATAGGACTGATCTCATGCTAATGATGTTTTAAATCATTAAACTCAATAATAAGAATGAATAAATGTATGTAAATGTAAGAAGTGTGTGTATCACACAATGCACCCCAGTGAAAGCCTTAATGTTAAAGTAGTTTCTGACACTGATTTAGCGCTGTGTGTGGAGGACTGTTACGGATTTAAGGAGGGAATGAAAGAGAATGTGAATGAAACGGGGACATTATCTGGTTAAATTATGTTGGATGATCTAGTGACTTGTGCCGAGCCTCAGGTTTCTCTGTGTCTGTATTGATCATATGGTTAGCTGCGTATCAATGTTGACTCAGTGAACTATGTCGACTTAATGCCTTTGTGTATAAATCTTTTATTTCTTACTGAATGCTCTCAGCGTGGTGATCAGAGTGATCATTCCCCACAGCCCAGTACTGGAAGCATGTGGAACACAAGAGCAGTGTTTTCATCTGCTCACTCAGTTAAACAGACTCCATTTTATTTAATTTTTAAATTTTTTTATTTATTTATTTGGTCAATTCTTAGTTTACTACATCATCTGAACACAGCAGATGTCCTTCACATTGTGTGAATGTTTTTGATGAATGGACCAATAGAAATGCTTCAGAATTAATTTGAATAAAATCTAAAATCCTGTGCACTGCTTCTCAATGTGTAGTTGTGCCAGGCTCCACTGGCCCCTAATGTAGAGACACACCTTATATATAGAATCTTATTTATCTTTTAGAATGAAGCTCTGGCTGTTGTCCTCCTCTGTAGTATTTCAGTAGTATTTCAACAGAGCTTTACTGACTGATTAAAGATTTTCAACTGTGAACATTTTAAAATAAAGATTTAAAAATAGTATAAATCTGTCTTGGAGTTGTGCTTTCATTAATGCCTCTTTTTTTAAATAATTTTTATCAGCTATTTGACAGATCAGTCAAACCCTTCATAACTATACAATGCTCTCCTAATGCTTTCTTTTAACAAATCACTGCAATTGGCTGAGAATTGGAAATTCCGTCTCTCTCTATCCATTAAAACACAGAGGCTATAAACTCAGAAGTGGGAGGAAGGAAGCAGCTGTGTGGAATACTCTGGGCTCCAGATCCTTTAGGGTGAATATACTTTAATGGTGTTTTTTTAATGTTGAAAAGTATGAGGTAATAAGATTCAGAAGAAAAGCCAGTGGAGGGTTTTATGCCTGTCGTGATGTGTTCTTAGCAGAGTGCCATGGTCCTATTGTGCCAGGGCAGATGTTTGGGAGGAATTTATCGATTTATTTATTTATATTTTAAAGTTAGTTTGAATGGGTTTCGTTTTACTTTCCATTGTTGAAAGCCATTGAGCTGAAAGAGCTCAGCCTTTTACAGCTGTGTTACTGTCAGGTTTTTGTTTATTTTCTTTGTGTTGTTTATAACAAAACTTTAGCTCTGGAATAAAAAAAAATTGCAAAGGAAAATGTATACATTTCAATTACGCTCAATTTATTTTGGGGCTGGGCTTTTATAGTTGCTCTTGTTTGGGCCGTGTCTATCATTCTTTTTTCACAAAATGTAATGGCCTTTTTCTATTGGTCCCTTTCTTAACTTAAATGATGGGGCAATGGTGGGAAAGAAAACTCAGCTTTTGAGGACCTTCTTTACACCGAATGCTCTCCTTGTCATTAACAGTGCTCCACGTTATTGACATTTTTGTGTTTCAACTTGGAATATGAGATTTGACCGAGAGAGCCATCCCTAATGGCCAGTCTGTATTTGTGTGGGTCTGATTACAGGGTTGTAGATGTATCTCGGTGGTTATAGCTCTGTCTGATGGTTTGATGGTGACTCTCTGTGTAAAGGGGGCGTTTAAATGGACTGAAACCACTCTAAAACGTAACCTCAGTTTCCAACCACACCGGCATCCAGAGCTTTTCTGCTCCTCTGCTTTACTCTTTCCCTCTGAGTGGTCAGCTTCGATGGGGAAATTTAATTGTGAGATATTGATCAGGAGAAAAGAATGAAGTTGAGCCCCCAGCTGTAGAAGGAGCTGCAGAGCCGGCTGCTTTTTCGGAGCCTCTGAAATATGCTGTGTGTATTCTTCTGCATGAGTAAGCACACAGATTGGCACAGAAGGAACTGGAGAAATGGTGGTGCTATCTTCTGCCTCTTATGCAAATATAGGTGTTGGTTTTTTGCAGTGTGTTTAGCACTGTACCTAATGCAGGCCAGTGCAATCCCTGTCCAGCTGTTTTTATTTGACTGCGGCTCCAGATGTGGCAGTTTCCAGCAGCTTTGTTGTTACCATTCCTGCTGATACTAACAAGACATCAGTGCAGCTTGGCTGGAGTTTTACCTGACATTAATAAAACTTAAAGCAACAGTGCGCAGATCTGGACAGTCCCCAGGAGTATTTTGATACCTTCATAAATTTTCTTCTTAAAAAGGAACAAATAGTTTACAGACCCTTTACTACAAGCTGAATACAGTAGGGGTGGGGGGAGGGGGAGTGCCCAGTTGGAGGGAGAGAGGGAGACCACTGATCATCACACAGTCACATGCAGAGAACACAATCTTAGCAGATAGAAATGGATGCATTCTTTATATCTTCTTTATATGAGGTAACAAAACTCAGGAATGGTGAACATTGCTTAATGTGGTATATAAAGGCAAAACTGAAAGTACACAAAAATGGGCAAAATAAGCGACAAGCTGAGGGTCAGCGTGAGAGTCCAGCGGAGAGGAGCGAGGCCAAGAAGTTCTAGTTTTTAGTCGGACAGTCACAATAACTACAATAAAACATGGAGACGTGTGTTCTTCATGTCCTGAGATGAACTGGCACCCTGTGGTGATGGACTGAGCTCCTGCCTTGTGCTCAGTGAACCCACGTGAATGAAGCAGTTATAACATGGATGACATTCATTACATAAATAAAATAAGAATATTATAAAAAAAAAAAAAAATATATATATATATATATATATATAATGACATTTTAGCATCAAAAGGTGGCACGGTGGTGCAGCAGGTAGTGTCTCTCTCACAGCTCCAGGGACCTGGCTCCGGGTGAGGGTCTGTGAGGAGTGTGGTGTGTTCTCTCTGTGTCTGCGTGGGTTTCCTCCGGGTGACTGTCTGTGAGGAGTGTGGTGTGTTCTCTCTGTGTCTGCGTGGGTTTCCTCCGGGTGACTGTCTGTGAGGAGTGTGGTGTGTTCTCCCTGTGTCCGTGTGGGTTTCCTCCGGGTGACTGTCTGTGTGTGTATGTGTATCTTAGGACCCCTCCTTTTCTCACTTTATCTGCTCCCATTGGGCTCTATCTTGAGAAAACATGGCATTGCATTCCATTGTTATGCTGACGACAGCCAGATATATGTCCCTTTAAAGAAGAAAGATGCTTTCTCGATTAAACCACTTTTGTTATGTTTCAATGACATTAAAGACTGGATGGCTTTAAATGTTTTACATTTTAACGAAAACAAAACAGAAGTGATGGTGTTTGGTCCCAGTGGGCCCTGTGAAGCCCCTCCAGTTGATTTTGTATGTGAAGCCAACTATCTTAAATTTGGGTTTTAAGATGGACAGTGATTTTAAATTGGACCGCCAAATAGGCACAGTAGTTAGGTCCAGCTTCTTCCACCTGAGGCAGCTGGCAAAGGTGAAGCCATTTCTCACACATGAGCACTTTCAAACAGTAATCCATGCCTTCATCACGTCCCGACTGGATTACTGCAATGCACTGTATTTTGGAGTCAGCCAGTCCTCCCTCAGACGTCTCCAGTTGGTACAAATGGTGCTGGCCGACTTTTAACGGGTTCGTGTAAGAGGGAGCATATAACTCCCATTCTGGCCTCTCTCCACTGGCTGCCTGTGCATTTTAGAGTAATTTTAAGATTCTCTTATTTGTTTTTAAATCTTTAAATGGACTCACCTCACTGAGCTGCTACATCCCCATGTCTCTGTAAATAAAGAAAACTCTATAAATAAAGTTGAGAGTTGAGGTGTGTGTCTGTGTTGCCCTGTGAAGGACTTGCGCCACCTCCAGGGTGTATTTCCACCTTTGCACCTAGGCTCTGGACCCACCGTGACCCTGAACTGGATAACTGTTACAGATAAAGAATGAATTAATTAATCAATGAATTAATTTTAGCGTCACCTAAACAATAATGCGAAATGGCTGACTCTATGGCCTTCCACAATGTAAGACTTGTTAGGGTTAAACATGTGCAACGTCTGATTTGGTCAGATGCATGTATTCCAGGTGCCTACTGTTCTGTGTTGGTTTCTGTAAAATCATTTTTGCCACAGCATCAAGTGGCCTGCGTCTCTTCATCTTGTTCCTCTGGAGCCTTTCAGCTGTGAAATGAACTGAAAATGGAGAGATCACAGGACGCAGTGTTTGGATTGGCCTCTGAAGGGAGCTTTTAATAGCTTGGGAATGAGTTGACGATGCCAGAGCGTGCTTTATAAGGCTTAATAAAAACACAGCTAGCTTTTTTTGCTCCTTAAGGAAAAGACATCCTTGCAGTGAGGGT
Organism: Hoplias malabaricus; assembly: GCF_029633855.1. Lineage (NCBI taxonomy): Eukaryota > Metazoa > Chordata > Actinopteri > Characiformes > Erythrinidae > Hoplias > Hoplias malabaricus. The sequence goes on from NC_089818.1 coordinate 213,288, forward strand.
CATTATTCTGAAGCTGTTTCAGTGTCACATGTAAATAGGTCTCCATCTTAATTTTGCATATTTATACAGCTTCATCAGCAGCTGTTGATCTAATAGTCATACTAATAGGAAACGGCTCTGTTAAATCTACTGTTTAAAAAGAGTCCGGGTGAGTTATTGAGTCTGTGGGCCATTTTTATTTTCATCTCCACAGCTCAGAAGTGTGAGAAAGTCCCTCAGAGATAGAAACCATGGAATCAGCCAGTATCCCACAGTATCCCCTTATGAAGCAAATATTTATTGTCCTAAAATCTGATTGGATGGGCCATCTATAAACAGTGCTATGACTCGTAGATGCAATAATCCAGAATAAAAAGTCAACCACAGCAGAATAATTAATTTCTTGGCAGTGTCAAAAAAGTTACCACTGGTTTACTTGCATTACCACCATCTCAGCCCCCAAGACTTTGAAGAAGTCCTGAAACTCAAACGTAAATTGTGGGAACATCTGGAGGAAAAGGGTGGGAATCTGCATGTTTGGGTTCAACAGGGTGCGTGGTGTTCCCTCGCTTAAGGGCAAGGCCAACTTGTTGTTCCATATTGGAGTTTCCCCTCCCCAGAAATTCCCACTTTTCAAGGTTCCAAGTTCATCCGAGTCTGCTTGGCTGTCTGTGTTAGCATCTCCTGTGACCAGCAGACAAATGCTCATTGTAGATTACAAAGTTTTTGAATGCTGTCATATATTTGGGATGGTTTTACATGCACGTCACATTGCCTAATAACTCTGCTGCCTATACCTTTTGTAACAGTGTGTGGGGATATAAATCAAATGCTACTTTCCTGTATTACAGCGTGGATGAAACCCATGTGTGTTTATATTAATTGTAGTTTATAACCAGGAACAGCATGAGTGTACAGTTGTAAACCTGCTCTCTTTAATACAGCTGTATTAAAGCCTTTTTGTTTCCTGCATGCTCCTTTCGACTTATGATCTGCTAGAGTTCAGTGGCTGTGAAGTTAGTCAGCAGCTGCTGAAGGAGCTGTTAGGAATCAGGTGTGAAACTTTGAAGCTGTGAGATAATGGTTCTAGATGGATCTAGGTAGATCTGGAGGTTCCCCAACGTGTGACATGATAGTACAAAGCTGCTTTTGTCCCAGAATGTGGTTCCTTCTCTGTCTTTTTTAAATAAAAAAAAAAAATGTAAATATATAAATAATTGCAATTATTATTGATATAAATTTCTGCACAAGCCTTTTTTCCTATGTTAATATGCACATTTCCAAAACGGTGTATTCTCAGCTTGTCTTGGCAACAAACAGCGCTGCATCAAGTTGCAACATAGTGTTGTGAAGGTTTAGACACCAGACATTTAGCTTTTTTCCTCACTGTGTATGTTGAAATAGGAATGTGACTTTGTGTGCTATAAATATAATGCGAAATGTGTCACAGCAGGATTGTTTATTCATTCATTCATTATCTATAACCGCTTATCCAGTTCAGGGTTGCTGTGGGTCCGGAGCCTACCCGGAATACACCCTGGATGTATATAATAAGGCAGGAATACACCCTATAATAATAAGGCAGGAACACACCCTGGAGGTGGCGCCAGTCCTTCACAGGGACACACACACACTCACACATTCACTCACACCTACTGACACTTTTGAGTCGCCAACCCACCTACCAACGTGTGCTTTTGCATGGTGGGAGGAAACCCATGCAGACACGGGAAGAACACACCACACTCCTCAGACAGTCACCCGGAGGAAACCCACGCATACACAGAAAGAACACACCACACTCCTCACAGACAGTCACCCGGAGGAAACCCACGCAGACACAGAGAGAACACACCACACTCCTCACAGACAGTCACCCGGAGGAAACCCATGCAGACACAGAGAGAACACACCACACTCCTCACAGACAGTCACCCGGAAGAAACCCACGCATATACAGAAAGAACACACCACACTCCTCACAGACAGTCACCCGGAGGAAACCCACGCAGACACAGGGAGAACACACCACACTCCTCACAGACAGTCACCCGGAGGAAACCCACGCAGACACAGAGAGAACACACCACACTCCTCACAGACAGTCACCCGGAGGAAACCCACGCAGACACAGGGAGAACACACCACACTCCTCACAGACAGTCATCCAGAGCGCGACTGAAACCTACAACCTTCAGGTCCCTGGAGCTGAAACAGACACTACCTGCTGCGCCACCGTGCCACCCTGGGATTGTTTAAGATGGAGCTATTGTGTGCAATGTGTGAGTTACAACCAAATATATTCCCCTGCATCAACCCTCATGGGCGTGCCATGTGGACCTGTGTTAATAGGAAGAGCTCACATAGCCACTGCATCTTAAGCGAAAAACACTGTTTATTCTAGATATTGGTGACGTGCTTTATGATCACTGTATAATTTGACCTTTGCATTTAACCTATCTGTGGCAATGAACACACACACACACACACACATCCAGAGCAGTGGGCTCAAGCCTGGCGAGCATTTAGGTGGTTAGCTGGGGTTAACCATGGATGGCCTCGATGGTCACAGGGATTGAACCAGAAACATTCTGATACCAAGCCTTGTCATCTAACCATTAGAACACACCTAAATAGGCTAGAGATGTGTTGGAACATAATGATTTACAACTCTCATAATGAAGGTAATTACACCTATTAACCACATTTTAAAATAATTTCACTTAATTACACTTTTTGCCGTTTTAAATTTGTATTAACACTAATAGCATTCCATTAAGTTGAGAACCTGATGCATACCACCATTGGATGGCATGAGGCATTTCTAAGCAGAGATCAAAGGTCACAGTCTGTAGGTTTGTCCCCACCAGTGTGTAATTGTATTTTTACAGGTGTTTACATGGTGTCCTTATGTTTCACGTGTATTACAGTATTATTGCACATGTACATCAAAGCAGTTATGAAGCATATGGACTCTATTGAGGCCTTTATATTCATTGTTTCAAAGCTGACTGTCTGAATATTTGTCCTGATGTGTGTCTTGAAAAGGACCCAAAGCACTCTGTCTTCTGTAACACATGAAAAATCAGAGTGGGACACTATTAAATAGGTTTTTACAACTTGACTCGTTGTGTCGCTTTCCCACAAAAATGTAAAATTCAGACCACATTAATCTATAAAAACAGTTCCCATAAATCTTTGTCACATAGTGTTTATTTGAGGTCTTCTATACACAGGTCGTAATTTCCACTGCCAGAGGGGTGGAACGGCTAAATGCTACCCAGCTGTTTTATTCCAGCTGATAACAGAATTATAGATTGATCCCTGATATATGAATAAGTGAATGCTTCCGTTTCCATAGCGACAACACACCAATTTTCATCCTTTTTTACTCTTTCAAGATGGGTTATTTCTTGAACGGGTGCACTTCACCCGTTTCCATAGTTACATTTTTATCATTGTCCATATTTGTACTACTCCCATTTCCATAGTTACACTATACACCTCTACCACACCACTCCATCTGTTTCCATAGAGACAAATCCTTTGACCCTGGTGATGCCACAGTTCCTTCAGTTTGTTCTCCTCAAAGGAAAAGAGATCAGCATGGTTATGAAAAGACTAACGCTGTTTCCATCTGTGAATTAAGTTCCATTAAGTTTGCCATCACTAGCATTATGCCACATACTGTACAATGAGAAGTGAGTCAAATCCACCGTTTGATGAAGCTCTCGGTGACCCTTCAGCCGACTGCATCCCAATACTTTATGATTCATGCTAATAGACGGAAAATGTGGTTGAAATTTATCTGTGGCCGGATTTTGTTCAGCTCAAGTGTGTGTGTGTGTGTGTGTGTGAGTACTTTCCTCTGTTATGTAAGCCTGTGTAATTTGAGTCTGGACCCTCAGCCAGAGAGCTGCCTCTGTCTGACTCCCTCACTCACACAGTCTCACATACAGTGCTCTATTAATGTGTCTTTCTTGTCTGTCTGTTTTATTATATCTCTATACATGTCAGAATTGTTTGCCTGTCTTCTATCAGTCCATTCATCCGTCAAATGATAACAATGTGTTTCAACATAATATAGTAAAGAAATTGTGCATCTCCATGTACAATACATAATGTCATTTAATGATTCATAGAATCCAGAGAGATGCAACAGATGAGGCTGAAAACCAGTATTGACTGGTAGTCATCTTTGGGACCTCAGGTGGCACTGCATTAAAATCAGACATGGTTATGTAGTGGAAATCATTACAGGGGCTCAGAAACACTTCCAAAACCACTGTCTGTGAGCACAGCTCATTGTTACATCAATAAACACAATTTAAAACTCAATTACGCAAAAGAATCCAGGATTCACAAACGTAGCTGGCTTCTCTGGGGTCCAAGCTCATTTGAGATGGACTGAGGTGAAGTGAAAAATGTCCTGGACACAGATCAATCAAAATATGAAATTTTTCTTGGTTAATCATAGATATTGCGTCCTCTGGGCTGTTATATTATTATAAGCAATGTTCAAAAGTCAGTATGTGATCTCCAAAACCTTTATATATCATTCAGAGTTAACAGTGCCTTCACAAAATGGGCAAATATTTAAAAAAAAAACCCACACATTCTCAGTTTCAACATTTAAAAATGGTTTATTTACTATTTTCAACTAAATATAACATTTAAGGATTAGCACAAAAAGTTCAAAATCTCAAACACACTCTCTTACACACACATTGTTGCAAAGTCTGTTAATTCATAGCTGAAATAAATATTTAGTTTGGAAATGAAAATCCATGTGTGTTTTAATAAAAATGCAGAAATGCTTGGTCAGGGGAGATCAGTGCCAAGAGGCGGACAGATTTAGCTGTGGAGCTGAATGTTATCATCTGCCTCTCTTTCTTTCTTTCCTTCTGTTTTTTTCTTTCTCCTCTTTGAACTCCTTCAGCAGGCGGAGTGATAAGAGGTTTGTGTTTGTTCTGTTTTTTCCAGTGGTGTTTGTGTATCATCTGAAGGTTTGACCAGATTTAGAGGCTGTGATTAAGGACTAGAACTGAGGGAGTGGATGGTTCCATTTTGTGTTTGGCTTTTTGCAGATCAAGGCCAAGTGCTTCAAAACTGAAAGATAAACAGCTCTGGATCTTCAGCAGGAGCCAGAGGACACTGTATTTTATTTTGAGCTGAGGTATACTGGGAGTAACTCCTCTGACTCCTTTATCAACCCATAGATGATGTGACTGGCTCATCCAGCATTACTTCTGAAATGAAGCATTTGATCTTCTTTGCTGCAGTATGCAGCAATGGTCTAAATATTTGAGGTGTGGGCATGGGACTAGAGGGTCACTGTATCTATACCTTGGAAAAGCAGAAAAATCGGGAGTGGGGGATTGAATGAGCAGCACTTGCTACTCTCTCAGCATTCACAGCTGAAGTGCGCCTAACCTCCAGCTGCTCCCTAGGCACTGGGGTGGTTGCCTGCTGCTCTGGGTGGATGTGTATTCACCACCTTTAATCTGTATGCTAAGATTTCTCATTTCTGTGTGTGAGCCATTCAATCTGTAACAGCAATTTATGGCACTTTCCACTGCATGATACATACACTGCTCTACTTACTGCTACCTGGTTTATATTCCACTAACACAGCCCTCCCCAAAATGTAGACAGTGATGTTGCTAAACGTGACCTTTTAACGGGAGCCACAAGCTTTGGAAACCACAACAACAGTGGCAGGAAGGTTAAGCATTGTTTACTCCTTGTGTTGTGCGCTGTTTTTGTATTTTTGGGACTGAACAAAGCTTCGTGCATCAGTATTTTTTTTTCACCCCATTCCTTGTTGCACTTTCCAGCTCTCACCGAATTCTCTCATAGGACATCAATCCAAGGAACGTTTGTATTTTTTCAAAAGGCCATGGTGTTTTACAAACTGCCATTGTGAGTCGAATAAAAACAAAACGGATCTCTGCTGTAATTTGGAAATTTTGCAAAAGCCTGGTTCGTGTTGAATGTCTGTAAGTCTCTCTGGCCAATCAGCGCTCTGCAATTTTTGGAACCATGAGGAAGCAAGTACTAAAAAGAGACACAGTGCCAGGTACCAAATATATCTCCTGGAAAAGCAGAAATGCTGAATAGAGCAGTACCATGCGTTTAAAAAAAAATGTATCACTAGTCAGCTGAGCCCTTCTCTCAAATAAAACCCCACACTGAGCCCGACCATGACGCCTGACCTCTCCATCTGGAATTGCTCAGGTCAATCTGGTGTGAATTCTCACAGTTTGTGCAGTCTGTGTGTAACCAGTGTGGAATCTGGAGGGTTATACTGGAGAATGTTAGCAGCTCGTCAAACTGACATCGACAAGAGCTTTTTGATTTGAAAGTCATGCTCCTGTGTGTTGAGGTGGAGGGGGTGGCTGGAGAAGAGGTCTTCCACATAAACAGAACACCATCAGCAACTCACTAGCCACCTGGACCCACAGTTTCTTTCTATCTGTCTGGCTGTCTATTTATCTATCCATCCATCCGTCCGCCGGGTTCAGTCAGAAATGAAATGCAGGCACGTTTCCAAATAGATTTTGACTGAGACCTTGGGCTCAGTATGCATGATGCCTTTATAAGTTGCCATGGCAGTGTTCATAGCCTTTTACCCTTAAGCACTCTACACATGTGTATGTAAATACATCAGAAAGTATATCCAATAATACAATATGGACATGTGCACTCTGCAGAGGCACATTATTGTTGTGCAATGACAATAAAAGTGTGTTTACATTGCATTAATAGAATATACCTTAATTGTAATATCTCTTTCTTTCTTAGGGGTCTTTTCATTACTATCCATGACCGCTCTCATATCCCAACTCTTCTGCAGAGCTGGCCGGAGAAGGACATTCGGGTGAGTTATGTTTGTTTTCTTTTTTAAACTCCACACTGAAGACTGTGTTCCAAGTGACATCACTGTGAATTTGGAAGATAAAAAAACCGGCAATCCCCAATTTAGGTAAATTTCACAATAAAAACAATCTCGTATACTCATAATTAGAATTAGAAAGTCATTTGATTGCCCCAGTGGCTTATGGGAAGCACACGAATGAAACAGAATAAATGTACTGCTGCCTGCAACTGTGTCACTGCTGGAAAAAAAACTGTTTATTTTGGGATCCATCAGAACAGGGAGCTGCTGTTTGTTCCGCTATAATAAATAGATACGGTGTGATATGAGATGAGTCACATCAGCAGGCATAGCACCTAAACATCAGAACAGGCAAATCTGCTGAAGATAAGTGGATTTACTTGGCCAGTTCTTGGATGGGAAAGCTTGGGTTGCAGGAAATAGTGTTGGTGTGGCCAGCAGGGGGTGCAGTCACGGTGGGCTGTGTTGATCCCAATGCCTGAGTGCAGTTTTTTAAACATGGCTGCCCACATGTGGATGACCCACTATATGAAACATTACATTGTAATTTGTGTTTTTGTCCCCCCCATTTACCTGGTATTTATTCACTTATTCGTGTGTGTGTGTGTGTGTGCTGTAGGCGGTCGTGGTGACGGATGGGGAGAGGATTCTCGGATTGGGGGATCTGGGCTGTTATGGGATGGGCATCCCGGTGGGTAAACTGGCACTGTACACAGCCTGTGGCGGAGTCCCCCCTCAGCACTGTCTTCCTGTAATGCTGGACGTGGGCACGGACAACCAGGTGAGTCTCAGAAATAAAACTACATTACCCATCAGCCCCCTTGACAGCAATTATTTGAAGAAGCAGTTATTGCCAATATTTTTATAACATTGCATTATAATTTTACCTTATTTACTTTTCCTTTTTTGCCATGTTTCTGAAATCATAACAAAAAGAACAACGTAGGGACCTCTAACACCACTCAAAAACTCCTCAAAATCCACAACAAATGGCAATTTTGTGGTTTAAAAGTGTGAAAGACATGATCAGTTACACATGGTCAAATGAATACCTCGTCTGAATAAATTGTATGAATTTTGCAGTGTGTAACGACCTTGAATCTCTGCCTTCGATCAGGGCTAGTAGACTCTTATAGTCTCTTTCGTTTCTCATTCATCTTCCTCCAACATTTCTTAGAAACATATCCCTGTATTATTTCCTGTCAGCTTCTTATAATAAGCTTCTGACTGTATTTCTTGTAGCTGGTGTGGTTTTCTTCTATTACAGAAACTGTGTTTATGAAAGGGCAGGTCAGGCTGAAACATCATAAGCCCAGCACAGGTGTGTGTTGTGTGTGTGTGTGTGTGTGGAAGAGAAGTAGCAAGAGAGGGAGAGTGTTATATTTAGTCTTCTGTATACACTTCATCTCCATCAGCTGAGCCAAAGGCGTGGCACCACCACATGGCGGGCAAACCACTGGCAAACGCTCTGAAAACACACATCAGAGTCACTTTACTCACCACATATACGTGTGTGTGTGTGTGTGTATACGTGTGTACATATGTATATGTGTGTATGTGGGATTAAAAGTGTCGACTGTCAGGATCAGCAAATGCATAAAATATTATTTTACTATGAACATAACTAAAAATTTTCTGACCTTAAATCAGCACGGATCTGAAATGATTTCAATCAATCAACAATCAAATCACACAGCTGACAAGTGCACAGTTTTCAAATGAACGCTTTTTTCTGTGTCCTGTAAATAGCACAACATATGAATGCTATTGCCAAGTTAGTTTTATATGTAAAGATTATGAATATTCTTAAATCCTAACTTTATTGACTTCATTAAAGTTGTAAACAAAACCTCCATCTGCTCGAAGAGGAATATCAAGGTGTTTTAGGCAAGTGTTGTTTTTAAGACTGGCCTATGGTGTGATATTATTGTGTACAAATTTGTCAAGTTCAAGTCCGCACTGAAAAAAATACAAGATAATGAAGGATTACATTTTTAAATTCTGAAATGTGGTCCTTTTACTGAAGGCCTTTCTAGTGGTGGAGGAAGTCTGATCAGAGCGAGCAACAATGTGTGTGTGGGAGTTATGCTGGTCAGCAGTTTAGAGTGTTTTAAGCATCAAAATACAGCTTTAACAAGGACACTCTAGAGCTTTGAGGGAGAGAGAGAAGGAGAATATATTACTAAATAAAATAAACATTGTGTACTATGTATTATTTCTTTGAATCGCTAAATCCGTGAATGCTGAGCATTTGAAAAATAAAGTTTGCTCAGGTTTGAGGGTTGTGCTCGATATCGTCCTGACCTCGAAGAGTTCTTCATCTCGTCTGTTGTAATAACATTTATCTTTTGGATCATAATCTTAAATGAGGAAGCAATAAAGAATTATCTGTGGGTGTGGTGTATGCTTTCATTGTCAGAGGAACTGTAAGAATATCTCGTATCATTGATATTTTTTGCATTAAATGAGCTTAAGAGCAACACTGGGTGGTGGGTTTACCTTTAAAATTACACCTTAAATCACTATGATGCTGCACTGACCTATAATATGATGAGTACTGCCTGTGGTGTTGCTAATCTAGGCTCTGCATTTTAGAAACTGCACTATGTAACTTTTGGAGGAGGGTACGAAACCAACCTACCCGTTTCACTCCTTCCCCCATAATTTCAGGAGATTTCAGCTGTTTAAATGAATTACATTCTGCAACTGTAGGGGGAGCCCAGGAACAAAAATACCAATCTTACCTAGGGTTACTTTAAACTTTCACTGTGTAACACCAATCTAAAGCCCTATTGAGACAATATAAGTTTTAGCTCTGGATGTGGAGTGAAATACCAAAGTACCGGAGTATCTTAGTGGTTTTAATCCCATCAATTTTCCCGACTTGGCGTTCCTGTTTCAGGAAAGATTCCAGAGCCCTTTACTTGCTGTAAAACAAGGGACTATGAAGGATTAAGGTAAGGTCATTGAGGGATGTGTTTTTTTTTTTTGGGCAGTGAGCTGTTCTCAGAACAGTAGTGACAGTCTTAAAACTCTAGTAGCTCTGCTGTGTCTGATCCCCACTCTGTGATGGGCGAAGCATAAATCGAGTAGCCACCATAAACATTGTTGCCGTCTTCTGGAAAAATGGTATTACCTCAGCTCTCCACGTAAAACTAATCCCATCCGAATAGAGCTTAAGCCTGATGTCCAACGCTGAGCTTTTTTGGCCTGTTCTGGACACAGTCTGAGGTCCTTACAAACTCTTCCATTTTCATTATATTCTAAAGAGATGACAGATGTAATGAGTGTGTGTGTGTGTGTGTGTGTGTGTGTGTGTGTGTGTGTGTAAGTATTCGGAGCAGCTGGATAATGAAATGAGAGTTATTAGAGGATTATGTAGGCTGTTGTTTCATACAGAGCGAGGCGCTCGGGAGAGTTCAGGATGCCTGGAGCCTGCAGACCTCACGCACATAGAGACTGAGGTTCTAGACTGTCTCTGACGCTCTAGACATTGTAGCACATTCTAGGCTATGAGTGGTTGTCTAGATTAAAACCTATGTAAAACAAGTCTGATGTTTTTGAGTGAAGACCCTACTCATGAAAACTTATTGTAGACTGTGATTTCTGTTTTTTATCCAAACCATTCTACAGCGGGCGGGATGTTATAGCCTGCATTTTCTGTTCTAGACCCGGTCTGATGTTCTAGATCTAGTCAGATGTTCTAGGGTACTCATTTTAAAGACTGTTGTACTAAAATGTATCAGCTGCTCTCTGTGGTCTCTGTTGTTTTAGACTAAGTCTGGTGTTCTGGATTGGATCATTTCTGTAACTGAGAATACAGTAAAAAATAATACATTGTACTTTTTTATTCACCACTGTCACCACTAGTATGGACTCTTGCAAACAGTGTGACTGACCAGTACACTCTGTAAACACTGGCCCACGTTTGGCCGTGTTTATAAAGGCATTTGTGTAAACACAATGTGCTGGAAAGTGGTGTGGTTCAGTAAACACTTGCTGTGTGTGTTTGCTGTGTGAATTGTTTGTGATCTGAACAGGACGGGGGCGTGCGGAGTGAAGGCCACACAGGTTTCCGTTCGAAGCCAAGTAGGGCTCATTATCTTCGCATGCTGATGGATGGCAATGATGCCCTCTCAATGCTGATGTGTGCCCTCATATGACCTCACATACACACACAAAGAGAGAGAGAGAGGGGCGCACACACAGTGACCTGATGATGTCATCCCATACAATGTAGTATCTGTCTGTGGTTGAAGTGTCTTCTCTCTCTCTCTCTCTCAGCACAAAAACCCATGATTAATCTTCGAAACAAAGAAGTTGGATCTCATTACCTTGTTACTCATTTCAGCCAGCTCTGTCAGTGTCCAGTGCAAATGTCAGAGACCATGTACAAGACAATGAACCCGTCTAAAGAACGGAAATGTCAAAGACCTGATTTAATGGCTGGAGACACAAAGATAAACGTTTCTTCTTTTCACAAACTAGAAGTGGGTTAACCACTAACCACGGCGTAAACTGTATCTCTGCAGAGCAGGACTGGTCACATATGAATGATAGAGTTTCACTTCATTGTTTTATTGTGGATTCATAATGAGTTAGAGTTAATGAAGTCCACTAGCTCAGTGTTTAATATTGGTTCAAAATATCAATCAAATCCAAGCATCCCTCTGGTCCTGATCATTTTTAAGACGACTAACCAGTTTATTTCTGTTTCTATTTCTATTTCTAAATTCTGTCATTTAATTTCAGACCAAATTAATTCCTGTTTCTGTTTACGTAAACACTGCTACTGACAGGAACTGAGGCCGCTTTGTAGAGAAATGTTATGATATGAGCAGTTATGAACACATATCGTTAAGTATTGGCTCATATCTGCTGGCCTCTATTGGCTGGAGGCAGAATTGAGCGATGCTATCGGAACTGAACCAATCTGCTGTAAGCAAATGGAAAAGGGAAAAAAAACGTGTTTTTATATTATCCAAGGTGTGTGCACGAAAGTGTGCTTGTGTGTGTGTCTTTTATAAATTGCCCACACTGTGAACATAAGTGGAAAGTCTGTTTAACTCTGTTTTTAGCTACAAACACCTTCAAACTGCTTCATTTAAAAAAAATATACATTTTCAGAATATTTTAGGAAAGACATTCAGGTTTTATAAATAGATAATTCCTCTCTATCATTTATGATCTGTCTTTCTCTCTCTCTCTCTCTCTCTCTGTGTCTCTCCTGCCTAGGAGCTCCTGGAGGATCCTCTTTATATCGGGTTGAGGCACAGACGGATTCGAGGCCCCGCTTATGACGAGCTGCTGGAGGAGTTTATGAAAGCTATTACAGACAGGTACAGAAACAAAAACGCAGATGTGTTAAGCCAAGTGAAAATAAAAAGCATGACTGTGTCTGGCATTTGGCACCAAACTAGCATCAAAATGCTTTGACATAGATTTAACAATTTCCTGCAGCTGCTTTGGAGAGATTTGGCAATTCAAATAAGACGGTTTACAAACAACTCCTCTGTTAATCTTACATGGAGTGTTTGTGCTAAGATTTGAATCTAATTTAAAGGAGCGCTAAGTAAGATTTGGGGGTTTTGGTGGTTTCCTACTCTCCTCCGAAAGTTACATAGTGCAGTTTCTGCAGCGCTGAGCACAGAGTAGCAACAACAGAGGACGTATTCCCACAATTACAGCTCAGTGTAGCATCACAATTATTTTAAAGCTGTAATTTTAAGGTGAATGTGTGAGCGTGTGCCCTGCGAAGGACTGGCGCCCCCTCCAGGGTGTGTTCCTGGCTCTGATCTGGATGAGGGTTACAGACAACGAATGGATGAATATTAAGGAACAGATATTACATAGTGTTCACATTCTTACAAAAAAATTGGGCCAAGTACTGGTCATTTCAAAGGACATAGCCTTCAGTTACATCATTTTCATACAAACCCAATGAATCAGTGTGTACTTGTGCTCTTTATATTGCAGTGTGTGACAAATGGATGTAAGTATGGACCGATCAAAACGTCCAGCGAAACCTGAATGAGCCACAAGGAGTGCTTTCTTGTTCTTAGTGCAGACAGGATGACTCATCTCTGTCGGAAACTGTCTATGAACTCTCAAAACACTTTTATTCTCCTTCTACTTACGAGTTATTTTTTAGTGTAAGACCCCCCCCCTCTCTCTCTCTCTCTCTCTCTCTCTCTCTCTCTCTTCCCCTCTGTGTGGTTGCACTAATGTCAGGCTGTAGCTGTGTGTACATAGCTGAGCTGTTGCGTTGCAGGAATGCAGGGTTTGAGCTGCGTGCTTTCAAACTCAAGCCATCGTCCAATCGCAGATCTGGAGAATGTTACATCAGGCTGGGAGCATTATCACAGACATGTATCTAGCCATATGCAGTTGCAGGGTTTTACTGTTTATTTGAAGTGATTAACCTATGGGGAAATGTGATTTAAAATATGGTCTGTGCAAATTTTACGCATTTCTTCACTGTTCAACTCTGCACTAAAGTGTCACGCTTATGTGTGTTCCCTCCAGATGTGGTTTGACCAGGGGTTTAATCCAGGTTTTATATAACGTACAGGGGGAAAGCAGACACGTCTGTGTATATAGCTGCTGCTTTGAGGGTCTACACTGCATCTCTGGGACTCTGAGCCTCTGTCTTGTTCCAGATGGCAGCAGAACACACCATGACTCTATAATAACAGTATGGCACTTTTTTCCCCGAAAGAGTGGAATTGGCGGGAAACGAAATGATTATGGGTTTAAAATAATTATAACGAGTGATTACAGTCTGGTGATTTTGTTTTATTTTTTTTTGATAAACTCCACTCCATTTTTAAACATGATACGACTACCGAACCTCCCCAAAGAGACTCAGACGGGTCACTCAGCAAACAGTCTTTATGGTACATTACCTATTTTATTATTTAACTTGGAAAGATACAGCATCCAAAACTATCTAAAAATTATCTTCTTGCTGCTTGAAAATGAATGCACTGTTCCCAAAGATATGCCACTATTCACAAAGACTCATTAAATGACTGGTACGCTCTGAAGCAGCTGCACATGAGCCTAGAGTCCATGCTCAGTGCCAAGTGTAAAAAGAATATGAATAAAGCTGCCTAGCATGGGCCTATGGAGCAGTAGAACAGGATTCTCTGGAGTGATGGAGCTCCATCCAATACATTGCAGATGATTTTAGAGTGGTCTTTATGATTTAAAACTGATCATCCGACATCAGTATCTTCGCTCACTTTCTGATCCTAAACCTCTTCTGAACTAGAGGAACCATTAACAATTGGTTTAATTGTTCGGTTTAAAGGAAATCTGCCCGTTTTTTTTTTTTACTGAAAAGATGTGTACGTACACACACACACACACACACACACACACACACCCATAGAGAACCTCTGAAGCCTAGCAATGGTAGCAGCAGAACTGTTTTTCTGATGCTAAACAGGGGAAGCATGTTTTCAGTTCTTTTATGGCCCAATTAATTCAGGAATAGATTTTGCTGCTCTATGCACAGAGTGGAGCTGGACATTTTCTTCTGAACAAAACGTTCTAGAACTTTCCTCTGAGTCAGCCTCGGGGCCAGGGTCTATGTCAAATCGTTTAATTAGATCTCCATCCTTTTCCCACCTCTAGAACCGGGTTACATATAATCCTCGTCGCCATGGCAATAGCACTCTATTACAGCACGTCTGGCCTTCAGCCTTAAGACCAACTAAAGAATAGTTTAGTGGAAATTAAAATGTACAGAATCTTCTGCTTTTTAGCCCAAATGTAGCAGGTCAGCCCTGGACTTACAGGTTAATGTCGATAGCAAATGAAGGAAATTGTTACCGTTATATACTTCTCAAGAAATCTTCAGTGATTTATGTCAAAAGAAATTTCAGTTGGCAGGTGCTGCTTTTATTAATGTGACATACTTATGTCTATGTTTTATAGATAAGTGCATGATACAGCCACATAATGAAGTCTTTTGGAGATTACGTAACTACTCCACTCAGTTTGAGGCCAGGGTATGATGATTTATTAGACGCTTCCCAAGATTCTGGGTTAAATTAGACCAGTTATTGGTGAAACTGTTTTCTAGAAGCTTTTCTCACTGCAGATTTGGAGCAGTCTTCAGTCCTTCACTGTCTTCACTACAAACATCACACATTTATATTAGCTATGATTACATTTTATATTCTGATACAGAAATATGGTTATTACAGTCATTAAAATCAAGTGATATCTGTTGTATGTATTCATTCGTATTCTGTAATTGCTCCATCCTCAGGGGCCTCGGGGTTGTCCAGGGCCTACCTGGAATTATGGGGGAAATAAGCTTTGTGCATGATGGAAAATACTTTAGCTAAAGCTAGCTGTTTTTCAAACTTTGATCTCTCTGCCGTTACAAGTGTTAAATGATTAGATTGGATTTTGTTGGTTGATATCCGCCGTCTAACAGCTCCTGCTACAGCTGACCCACATAGAAGCTCCTATTCAACCCCTCCAGTGTTCATCCGAAAGTTACACCCCTGTGTTTGAGTGATCCTCCATGTGGGAACTGCCGGTTTTCTGGGGGAGATTTTATTAACATAAGAAAGCGTTCCCTTCCCCAGGCCTCCTGTTTAGTCGAGTGAGTGATTTCCCATCTAGTGAGAGTGAATGATATTCCTTCTCAGTTGTAAATCACAGAGAAAAAGTGAGGAGCAAAAGGGCACATTGTGTTGGAGCGGATGGACTGCTCGTGTGGCAATGCCTTTAGCAGCCATTTGCAGCTGAGAGAGAGAGAGATAGTGAGAGAGAGAGAGAGATAGTGAGAGAGAGAGAGAGATAGTGAGAAGGTGAGAGATGGTGAGAAAGAGAGAGAGAGATAGTGAGAAAGAGATGGTGAGAGATAGTGAGAGAGAGAGAGAAAGATAGTGAGAATGAGAGAGTGAGAGAGAGAAAGAGAGATAGTGAGATGGTGAGAAAGAGAGGAGGATGAGAGAATGACAGTGAGAGAGAGAGAGAGAGAGAGGGGATGATGAGAGAGGAGGATGAGAGTAATAGTTAGAGAGAGAGACACTGTGACTGCTGCTAGTGTGGCTAATGAGGAATGAAAGGAAATGAGGTGTGAACAGAGGGTAAATAATAAGTTCTTAGTTAAAAATAAATAAATAAAAGTTCAGGATGGCTTTTTTTGTTTTTTTGTTTTTGTGCCAAATGTCCTGACAGAGCTTTAATATAATAATTTAGTGCCATATCTTTTGTATAGACCATATTTTATGTTAAAAAAATCCATTACTTCTGTTATAATAGTAAATGTGTATAAATATGTGCTGACTTGGAAGGAAAACTGTATCTTTTCCTATGTTCACACAGCGGGTAAAAACGTGGCCCAAGTGTGATTTTGTGATTAAATCAGATTATTTCTGTTCTGCTGTTCACACTGTCTATATAATGTGACCTATATTTGGCATCAGTCTGAACACATCACACTCCTAACCTGACCCACACACACAGAAGGACGATGGTTCAGGCTCAGACCATAAAGGATACTTATGAATAGCTTCTTCCAAATATTTTATGCAACTCACAACCTGCAGTAACATCTGGTTTGGGAATTTAAGTCTAAGACATTTACTAAATCAATTTTGGCATATTCTTAATCAACACTAGTTTCAGATTTTAGAAGCTAGGCCTTATCTCAGAGCTACAGACCAGAGATCTCTTTCTATCAGTCACTGTCTCACACACACACACACACACACACACACACACACCCTCACATCATGTCTGGAAGGTGAAGCAGATCCCACATTGACTGAGGGGGAAAAAAAATCTCAACACAGAAACAGAAGGAGAAAACACTTTGGTTCTGAGCCAAATCACTTCATATGTTCAGCTCTCTGCCAAATCATTCAGCATATGTTTCTTATTCATCTTGTTTTCTCATCTGTAAATTCATCCCCTGTCCTTGAGCATGCCTTTTACAGAACCTGGAGGTGGCTCTTAAGGTCTGAGCACTGCCACTGGTCCACAGTACAGTGCTTGGTGGCATTATTCCTCTACCGTCAGCGCTTGGCATTGAGGATAGTGACGTTGGATGAGGATAAGTCACATGTACAGATTCTCCAGAGTGTCTCGTGTATAAAAATGTCTTAAAACAGATTGTTTTAATGTATTTTGGTCCACAAAATCATATCATTTGGCCTGGAGTGTTCCCAAACCTTTGAATATAACCTTATATCTAGGCCTAGATTTTGACCACTGTGAAGGACCTCTAGTGAGCGCTAGAATCTTTAAGAAGGGGATGTTTGGAAAGCTTGAACACTTCATGAAGCTTTGTCTCACCCTCACCTTCACAACACAATAATATATCCACTATTTAGAAAGCTGTGTATTGTCTGTTTGATGATGAGTGTCCATTTCTAAGATAATATTGTTTCAGAGACCAACCCCAAGCCCCAGGATGAAAGCTAAGGCTATTTTTAGTGATGTGACAGTCACTTTTATAGATGAGCGTTTCACTTCAGGCTCACCACACTGTCTAAAAAAGGGTGGGATGCTCTTATGTGTGTCTGGTGGTGTGAGTTGTGGTAATTGGGTTTGACTCAGGCTCTTGGAGTCGTTTCTCATGTCTGTGTGTGTGTGTGTGTGTGTGTGTTATGGAGTGTGTTAGATAAAGCTTTCTTTACTATGAAGAGAGAGGTACAATGGGGGACATTTTTTTCAGATGTCTGACCTATTGCTACTCTAATTTCTCACTTGAGATTAGAAAGAAATGTGAAGG
The DNA here is from genome assembly GCF_029633855.1 of Hoplias malabaricus. Taxonomy (NCBI): domain Eukaryota; kingdom Metazoa; phylum Chordata; class Actinopteri; order Characiformes; family Erythrinidae; genus Hoplias; species Hoplias malabaricus. Next base: position 230,924 of record NC_089818.1, read on the forward strand.
TCCAGGGAGAGTGACACTAGTCATCTCCTCCAAGGCTATGAGGATCAGTGACACATTGGATAGAATGGTCTCTTTGCAAGAAGGACTGACATTGCTGGAAGATTTACTAATTTCAGTTTTGCACTGAAATTTAAAAATAATATTCTATAAATCTGTAAAGCATTCACATCTGTTTTCATAACCAAGAAAACTAAAAACATCTGGCTTTAATGGTAACACACTATGCTGGAGACCTACGGTACTCAAGGCAAAACAAACTCCCCTTCACTTTCTGTTCATTCAGAAGCTCTATGATTTTTAGTGTGGAACGGTATATTTGAGTAAGCAACAGTGTACCTACCTATAGAGCAATATCCTCATCTTTCATCATGCAAGTTCTCTCCACTGTCCAAATGCCTCCAGTTGCTGTTTCTCTGCCGTAACTGAGTATGCAACAAAAGGAGAGCTCCTGAGCCATTTTGGACCAAGATTTAATTTATTCCCATTGACAGAGCCGGGGCTGCATACAAACACTGGACCTTTTTTTTTTCCAGAAGGCAGACAGACCTGAGCTACCAAATGGCGAGGAAACATTCTCCAAATTTAAAAAATCATTCTCTTTGCACATGTGAACACTGCTTTTAAATCTGGACCCTGAATGTAGATAGAGTATCGTTCAGTTGTGACTGTGGCCATGTGCTCAGCAGTGTTGCTTTGCTCTGATATTGCTTGACGTGCTATAAAGAAGCTAAATGTCTGTGTTTATAAGCTGTTCTGACATTTAGTCGTGGTAATATAGCTCTTGTGAACTGAAAAGGGCACACTTTCAAACTGCAATTTTGATGTCTTAATATTATGATGCAGGAAATATGCCAAATAATCAGCCAATGGAATACGATCTGTATCTACAGTCACCTTGAACAAGTAAAACTGTGCAGTCTTATAACTCTTATAACAATCTCATAATGACAACCACCTGATGCTGTTTTCTCCTAGTTTTAATACAGTCCTAATAGCTGTGTGTCAGTTTTTGAGTGGGAGGTCAGTGCGATTAGCCATTGAATTGGAAGTGGACCAGTGTAGTGCTTTGCTTTTGTTCTGATTAATCACAGAAATCAAAAACAGGATTGGCTGGTCTGTGTGAATTAGCAACTGGATCCACAGCTTTCAATGCACTGAATTACAATCTTTCACATTATTTTTCATATTTTAAGCCAAATGGCATATAAATAAATACAGATTTATCTGTAAAGCTTCTGTTCACACGTACTGTGGCTGATTTCCTCTTTCCGCTGGTCTGAAATCTGTATGACAGACTGCTGTAATGTCACAGTGCGTCACAAACCTGAACCAATGCCAAACCCAAGTATGAAGCTAACGCTGTCCCAAAGTCTCACCCTAAATGCCACAGTCTAACCCTAAATGCCCCAGACTGCTGGGTGTGTATCACAGCTGTGGAAGGTCTGGCCTTATCTCTGTAACAAAGCTGCTTTAATGTTCCTCTGATGGTCACAGGACGATATGGTGGTGACTCCTCAGCACTTATATTTTTAGCTTCTTAAACACACACTGTAGGTCCAAAGACTTATAGACACACTATAATCAGTGAATTTAGCTACATTTGTCGAGACAAATTCAGTTTATCTGTGGCCTTGAGGTAATAGAAGTGAGCTTGAGACCGTAGGGTTGTTGGCTCAGTTCTAAGGTCAGGCAGGAAAACATTTATCCATGGTTGAAGTGCCCTGGAGCAAGGCACTTAATCCCTTTTTTTGTGGACATTAACATTGGACTTGGTTAGCAATAATGTTATTAAACCCCCTATGTGAGAACCATGTTCTTCAAATTGTCAGGAACCCCACACACGGTGGTGTGTTAGTGTGGGTTGCTCTGGTATGAGTGGATCAGACCCAGCAGTGCTACTGGAGTGGAGAATTGTGTAGAAACAGAGATGGTTTTAACAGAGGTGTAGGTTACATCTAATAATTTCTCATTTATCCTTATTTATAGTTAGAATATTATGATTATTGAACCTATTTATAGTTCTTTCCCCTCATTTAATTTTTTTCCACCACGTGTGGAATGTGTCAGATCATGTGACTTATTTTAAGCCTCCTTTCCTGAAACATGTCAAATGTATTGCCCCCCACTTTGGGAACCGCTGCGATAAAAAATGATTTTGTGCAGTGCGTCTATTTGGAATTCAGCTTAGGGGATTATTTTCCGGTTACAGTGTGATCTGCAGATCATTGAGAAGTATGGAGAAAGAGATGGAGAAATGGTGAGATGACAGCCTGTGTCCTTGGGCAGTTTTATTTGGAGCTAATGAACTGCTGTATCTCAGGCTCTAGAGGTTTGATTGACAGCTGAGCTCCCTGAAGTTTCTGGCCTGGTGTGTATCCTGTTCCCTGGGTTTAATTTCCTGTCCGAGTTAGTGTGATGTATTATCAGACTTGAGCAGGTTCTGATCTCAGCCCTGACTTGTCTGTTGCTCTGATTCTTTGCTTGTACAGGATGTTCCCCTTATCACAGGCCAGACAAATGCTACCTGTCTATTTTATGACACGGGGGCAGTTGCACACCTTTGCATAAGACTGCTACTTTACAGATAAATGTAAAAGAGAATAGGGGCATATAAAACTTACCATGGCTGTGAGAGTGTGAGGAACTAGGAGATGACCAGAGTGGCCTCAACATGAGGTAATTATAGATATTTTTTATTTATTTATTTTTTATTTTTTTTTGTGGAAACTGTGTTCTGACCCTAGTACATGTGGGTTTTGCATTGAACAATGACAATTAAAGGAGGACTAGGTTGTATTTTTACCTTAAAATAACAGCTTCAAAATCACTGTGATTTTCCACTAACTTGTAATAAGGAGAATAGAGCCTCTGTCATTGCTAATCTGGGCTCAGCACTGCAGAAACTGCACTATGTAACTTTTTGGACAGATAGAAAATCACCCCCCACCCCCTCCACCTTCCCCCTTTGATTTCAGGACAGTGTTGTAAAAATGAATTATAGTCTGTAGCTGAAGGGGGAGCCCAGAACAAAAAACAAAACAAAGGGTTTATTCTAAGGTTAGGATTAGCCTTATGGCCTACACAGTTATGGATCCCCCAATTGTGGAGGGTTTCTGCTAAATATTTGATATGATATGATAGTCCTATATTATCCCACAGGGGGAAATTTGCCTTGTTACAGCAGCAGAGTATAAAACAATAAGTAAATAAAGAGCAACGAGTACATCATACAAAATATAAGATATGCTTCAAAGATCTGATTCTAACTGTGTATGCAGATGTCCCAGAGTGGGGGAAACTGTATGTTTTCTTACACAACTGTTACCCTGAAACGCCAAGCCAAAAAGTCTGACCACAAGGGCATCAACTGGTTGCTGTTGATCTTCATCCATTGGGTGTGTGGTGCAGTTAGATGGCGCCCTCTGGAGGTTGGACAAACTGCTGGAGAATGTGTGTAAAAACTACAACAGTCTTAGAGCTAAAGCCTTAGCATTTTAGAGCTAAAACTTAATTTTTTATTTATTTTTCAAAATATATGCAGGAATTGAATTTTGGTTGTACTTTGGTCATTCAAATGATAACGATCATTCATTCAGGTTTTGTTCAAGATTATTAATTAGTGGTCTTGAGTGTCAGTAACCATATTCATTCATTCATTATCTGTAAACGCTTATCCAGTTCAGTCTATAACCATATGTTTTTTTTTTTAAAGACCATTGTAGCTATAGAAGGGATTGTGGATAAAAATAGGTAGCTGATTATTTTCTAACTCTCTCCAAACTCCTAAGCTCTATTAAAGAGGTGAAATTACCAAAAAAACAAACAAAAAAAAACAGAATAATAAAATAAATTAAACAAAAATATTTTTGGTGCATTATCAAATATTTGGAGCATACTAACCCACAAACTGTAAAATAAGACCACCATGTAGGGTTTAGGGTCTGCCTAGATCAGACAACATAGGATAAAACAAGTCTTTCTCTTATTGTGCTGCTTTTTACATAGAATGCTAACACTTTAGCGTTGTCCCACCCCCTTGTTTGAGTCTCTCCAATCACAGCACAGGACCCACATTTGTGACAGGGTTTAAACTGAGCAAAACAAAAGCAATGAGCATGGAGAAAAGTACATGATGAAAACGACAATGGAGAAGAAAGAGAACTGAGTGAAAATGGCTAAAGTCCAGAGCTTCTGCTCCTACTGGGCTCTCGCGCTGAACTGAGCTGTGGCTTATTCTCATTTAAAGAAACAAGCGCCTAGACCATGTCACTGTGAACAGAGCTGAGATAGTGGAGAGCAGTGCTGTGTTGTTTGGTCTTTGTGCTTTTTTGATCAAAGCATGTCACAGACTTTTCTTGGAAACCCCAGAACTGGTTCTCAAAAATAAATAAATAAATAAAAATCTACGTCCCATGTTTAAATTTGTTCAGATTTGTGATTGCGAATAGCCCGACAGTTGCTACGGTAACCGTGCGGCTTTCAAATACACATCTGTAATCAGCGTTAAAGCTCTTGTGAGACATGAGTTTTTTGTGTGTTGTTATGGTGCATGGATGGATGGAGCTCTTTTTCTTTCTTCCTTTGCCAGTGTTTTGATTGTTGGTTAAACGCATTGAATGCTAATGAAATCAGGAGCATGTATTAAATTACAAAATAACAACAAGGTCCCTTGGAGCCATGCCACAGCATGAAATGTAATGGAATGTAATGGGACACTCTGGAAAGGCTGCCCATGAGCCTAAGGGCACCATACACAATGCCAAGTGTGGTCTAGAGGGATAGCAGTGACCTACGTGGTGGACTTGCATTTAAAACCTTTAGAATGACTTGGCTTGCCAGAACTAATCATCCAACATAAGTACCTGACCTTACTAATGTTACTGTAGCTGAATGCCACCAAATACTGTCTGCAGTGGATCCAATATCTAGCCTTAAACATTCCCAGAAGATTAGAAGCTGATAGCACAACAAAAGATGCCCAAACCTCACATTAGTGCCCTTCATTTCAGAAGAATTTTTACATGAGCAAGTGTCTACAGACATTTGGCCTCAATGGGTTAACTGTAATTATAAAGTTTGATTATAGAAATGTATACTGGAATGTCTAATCCAGTGTGGCTTTATTTTCAGCATGATGAGCTTTTATTATCCACAACTACTGGCTGGAAAAATCCATTTGAGAGCTGTCATAATCAATCCATCGAACAAAAATAAGTCATCTTTAATCTCTCTGTCAATCAGCGGTGGTTAGTGATTAGCTGATGATGAGGATGATGATGCTTTACATATTAAGGTTTCTACTGCTCTCTCTCACCATATGAAATGGAGCTAAATGGCCTTCAGTTTACATGTTTTTTTCGTTTAATGTGGACTGTGTAGAAGACAAACCGAAGAGGACATTTTCTACAAACATGTGGATATTTAGGGCCTTTTTCTCAGCAAAAAAGAATTAAGCCAATTACTCAGTAAAGGTGCGGTGTGTGTGGACGCCTACTCTGTGTATTTTGGTTTCTTTCAAAAGCGATGCTTGGTTGATTCTTGTTCTAAGGCCATAAATCACCAAAACAATCAGATGATTTGATTTCTAAAGAAATAAATGCATGAATGTAATAAATCTTGGTATTCTTGATGTGCAGGTATGGGATGAACTGTCTGATCCAGTTTGAGGACTTCGCCAACATCAACGCTTTCCGTCTGCTGAATAAATTCCGCAATAAATATCTCACCTTTAATGACGACATTCAAGGTACAGTCTCTAAATCTGAAAAGATGAAAAATGATATAGTTATGTACACATAACAGGGCAGTTATATTATAAATTCGAAGTATTGGCGATATATCAAAACATTTGTGTAAAAAGAACCTTCCTGAAAGGCCTTTTAGTTATTTTTATGAGAAACAATGATCCAGGGCTCAGCACTTTGCCAAAAAATTTATATTTGATTGACATATTTAGGTATTTCAACTGTTAGGGGACAAAATATCATCAAAAGGTTCAGGGAATCTGACAAAAACTAAATAAAACATCAAATAATACGTTTCTGTACTGTTTTTATTTTATCATAAATAATTTACGAGTCACTGTCTGTTACTATTGGAAATATTTCTTACAGATGTGTGGAAGGTTTGTATTAAAGCCTTACATTTGGAATGAGACTTGGGAACTGTCTCTAAATCTATTCGCAGAATTCAACATCACTGCCTGGAGTGTCATTTCAGTCTGAGTGAAATAAATCCACAACTACGCTCCAGTTACATCTCATTATCTTGAGCTCTACTCATGTTTAGCTCTACTTTGTGGATTGGCGGCTCAAAAGTGTCCGTAGGTGTGAGTGTGTATCGCCCTGTGAAGGACTGGCGCCCCCTCCAGGGTGTGTTCCCCGCCTTGCGCACAGTATCCACCTCGACCCTGAACTTGATAAAGGTTACAAACAATGAATGAACAGAACAATTCGATACACATGCTTTTGCCGCCCTTTTGCTTTAATGAAGCTGATGTTATATAAATAAGGCTTTAAACGTATTTGTAATTTTAAGCGAATGTTATATTCAATCTCAGTCTATGAGAAACATACCTGGTGGATTCCTATTTTGTAACATGCAATAAATACAATAAATTGATTTGTTAATTAACTTCACCCTTTATTTAACTGACAGCACAAAGAACAGATGTTGAGTGCCTTTGTGGACGAACATAATTATATTTTATAATTTCGGAATCTGAGTGAAATTATAACATAATATGCAAGGTCCACCATTTTAAAAATTCCACAATAAACAGGAGATTTAAATGCTATAATAGAGGCATTCAAAGCAAACCTTGTGAAGTAATTGTCAAACTTCAAGAAGAAAATTTTCTCAAGGCAGTTTTGCAATGAATATGGGTCTTTCGAAATCTACTATCCATACTGTAATAAGATTCAGGAAAAGTGGAGAAATCTCATTCCGTGTAGCGCTAGGAAATGGTGGGCCTTCAGGGGGTGTATTGTGTTTAGTTCAGTGAAACACAACAAAAGCCCTGTGCCTACCTGATGAAGAGATTGTGAGGTAGTGGGTGTTCAAGGATGTGGCTGATGGGAGAGCTCTGTACAAAATGTAGATACCCAAATGAATTTCATAAACACATCCAGAAGTGCCCCCAGCAAATTGCCCCTTTCAAACCCATCAGCCCTCACCATCCATAGCATCTGTGCCCTTTCACACACTGTCACTCACGTTGGCATTGAGCGACATACACTCTCACTCCTCTCTGTCACAGGGACAGCGGCGGTGGCGGTGGCTGGCCTCCTCGCTGCCCTCCGCATCACCCAGAGCAAAATATCCCATCACACCATCGTCTTCCAGGGGGCAGGAGAGGTCAGTGGCTTTTTCTTCTTTTTCTTCTTTCTCTTTATATTTTAATTTATTTATTTTGTGTATATGAATCAACGCTATTTATGGATTGATTTATTTACACTGAATAGTTTGCAGAATCTTTGCCAGGTCATTCTGCAAGAATACACCTGGGTTCCACATTGCATTTCAGTAACTGCACTGAGGCCAGATATTGTGTTCGACTCATAAAGCAAGCAGATAATTTATTTTATAGCGCGACCAGTTCAATTTGAAGATGAATTTGATGGAGGAGAAAGGTCTCGATATGCAGAGCTGGAGGCTGAGGTGAGAGAGTATGTGTGGCCGGCATATATTAGACTATATTATCATATATTAACACTGTGTTAGAGACTTTGTACCGAAGTCGGCTACGTCTTTGCTGGTCAAATTCCGATTCAGGAGCTGCATGCTGAGAGCAGCCAGGTAGGAACTGTCAGAGGTAGCGGAATGATGTAGTCAGAGGTTGTGGATAAGAAGGGCTGGGGTTGAGTGGGGAAGAGTGGTGTGTGTGATTAAAGGTGTGTATGCTGTCGGTTTAGTGGTTGTGAGTAGAATTCTATGAAATCCTGTGAAGTGAGTTTTGAGGCGAGGTGGGTCTTGGATGCTAGACTTTAATGTTGAACCTTCTGGAGGTGTCATTGGCTTATTACAGTGGAACACTTATGAGAGGAGGGTCCTACCTGATGACTCCTGTGAAGATTTTGCGATGTAGTGGGTGAGAGTCCAGAAGTGAGAAGCTTTTTTCCTAACTCTCAGTGTTGGTAACATTCCACTCCCTTTCAAAATGTACTTTCCCGGTTATGGATTCTGTTTTATGGTTCATAAAACAAAAAATGAGGCGTGAATGGGCTGGGCCTTATGTTTGCAGGTTTTTCCATTATTTTTTTGCATTTTTTTTTCCCTCTATTAGATCAACTTAAGCAACTTTTATTAAGTATATTACACTCTGTAACAAGTTTGTTGTGGACACCGAGAAATGTCCATATTATTGACTGGAAAACAGAACCTAAACAGTCCATTTAAGAGCAATCGTTTGGTCATTGGACTGTGAATAACAGACACAGAAAAACCTTTGACTCCGTTCAGCCTGAGCTTTCTCGAAGTAATAGCTGTGTGCCCTTTTGTGTCCAACTCCTCAAGGTGAAACCTGCTGCAAACTGCAATAACAGCAGCCTTGTTCGTTTATTCTCACACTGTACTGTAACAAGGATATTGACTGTACGTTCTCAGACGCTCAGTCATTTTTTACCACGTAATGTGCACCTGTTTATACACTAACTGTCCAAATGTTTGAAGGCTCTCATTATAACAAATAAATTCATACATTAAGGAGCACTCATTGCTGACTGGGGTGTGAAGAAACGGTGTCCACAAATTTTTGGCCACATAAATATGGCCTCCCCAAAGTTTGGACACATTTTTGACACAGCTCTGATAAATGTCTCTTATTATGTTGTAAGGCTGCGATGGGAATAGCGGAGCTGATCGTCATGGCGATGGAGAAGGAGGGCGTCCCACAGGCCGAGTGTCTGAAGAAGATCTGGATGGTCGACTCTAAAGGGCTCATTGTAAAGGTAAACTCACATACTGCCACAAAGTTGTAGATAACAATGATTTGAAAGCAGCACCAGGTAAGATCTGGTATTTTTGCTCCTTGAGAAGGGGTTATATAGAGCAGTTTTTGCAATGCTGAGCCCTGATTAGCATCAACAGAAGCGCTGTTCCCTATATTACAGATCATTCATAATTCTGAATGGTTTTGAAGCTGTAATTATAGTGCAAATATATTACCTAGTGTTGCTTTAAAGACATTTTGTTGACTTAAAAATTTGCTTAAAATATTTGGATATTTATATTTTTGGATTTCCCACATGGAGCCAAGCCACATTTCAATTCTTATTACTGAACACATGCTTCTGTTTGACCAGGAGATCTTAGTACTTGTTCTATGTCAGCAAGTATAGCTAAAGTCTGACCACAATTAAATGTGGTAACCCAGAAGTGGCAGGAAACATGGAGGAAAGGGGGAATCAAGGAACGGTGCTTTTTCTTTCATAACGTCCATCGCTGAAGTGCCCTTGAGCAAGGCACCTAACCCCCAAATGCTCCCTAGGCATTACGGCTGGCCGCTTCCTGTCCTGAGTGTGTGGGCTCACTGACGTGTGTGTGTGTGTATACACTGCTATGAATGTGATAAATGCAAAGACTCCCAAAGGGGATTAATGATTTATTGAAATAATTAAGGGATGAATGAAATATCACTGCCCTGTGAAGGACTGGCGCCCCCTCCAGGGTGTATTCCCGCCTTGCGCCCTGTGGTTCCAGGTAGGCTCTGGACCCACCGTGACCCTGAACTGGATAAGGGTTACAGACAATGAATGAATGAAATATCACTTGTTCGTCTATACTTCTTCAGTGTGGTCACTTGGTCTAGATTTAAGAAACAAATCTGATTGGTTGAGCAGTGTAAACAGTACAGTGTTAAAGGTCTGTTTATTAATTTATTTCAGGGTCGTGATCACCTGACACCAGAGAAGGAGCGCTTTGCTCATGAGCATGCTCAAATGAAGAAACTGGAGGATGTCGTCCAGGAGCTGAAGCCCTCTGCCATCATCGGTAATCGCACACACACTATATAAATATATGCACTATATATTTCCAAAAGCGTTTAAACCCCATTTAAAAAGAGTAAATTCAGCTAAGGTTCATCCATTGCTGACACAAGGAGCTCCAGCTCACTCTTTGGGATGAGCTGTATTCCAGCATCATTAACTGACAGCGATTGTCACTAACGCTCTTAAGCACCAATGCAATCAGATCCTCACAGCCATAAAAGTAAAGGTTGTTATACAACAAAAGAGGAACACTTCATTTAATGCCCTTCATTTCTGAAGAAATGTTGGAAGAGCAGGTGTCCAGATTCCTCCAACAAAATAGAAAAACCTTATATGATTAAAGACTTCAGCGCCTCTACTTCACTACTGTCCACCGTTGAGTGTCTGGTGTGATTACCTTCTTATTTATAATGACATAAGACTGATCGGATTTATGTGAATGGCATGACTGACCTCGCTTCTTTCTGTTTGATTCAGGTGTGGCAGCCATTGCAGGGGCCTTCACCGAGCAGATCCTCAGAGACATGGCCACGTTCAACAAGCGTCCAATTATTTTCGCCCTCAGTAACCCCACCAGCAAAGCAGAGTGTACCGCAGAGCAGTGCTACACACTTACAGAGGTAGTGTGAGTGTGTGTATGAGTTGCAGGGTAAGAGTGTACAGGAATGGCGAAAGTTGGGAGGAATCTAAGGCCCTGTGAACACTGTATAATGTAACATTAATTTAATATTTTAAAGTTCTTGTTTAGTAACAGTAGACATTGAGCATTGTCTTATTTGCCTCCCTCCTTCTATTTACATGAAATGTATCAGTCCATTGTTAAAAGAATTGTGAATTGTGAGTGAAGCACCGTGCTGTGTTTAAAATAAAAGAACACAGACAACGTAGAGCAAGGAGAGTATGTTGCTGAATTTTATCCATGAAAGAAATGTGGGTGTATTCTGTGAGTGGTGGAAATTAGCCTATTATTTGAATCCATAGTGAAATAAATTTGTTTCCCCTAAAAATCTTTTACATTTCAGTCTTATTTTAGTCAATATTTAATCAATGCAGGTACATTTTGTAACAGATATTCATACTAAATGATTTATCCCAGCCTCAGCTTCAGGCTCTGCAGCCCTGCCTCCTCATCCACATTTTATGTTGGTCTGTGTTTGTTTTCGCTGGTGTAGTGTTGGTCTGGTGCTGGTTTAGCTGATCTCCCTCAGGAAGCCAGTGCTGGTCGTCCCACGTAACAGCGTTCACAACGTACCATGATGGTTTCAGTTGTGACCAGTTGTGCTGGTCTATGTTTTGTGTTTTGTTTTATTTAGTTTTTAAACCAGCAGCAACTCATTTTTAAAATGGCTAAGGGTATATTTGTGTGTGTCTGTGTTATAGGGTAAGGGCATATTTGCAAGTGGCAGTCCATTTGACCCCGTGACTCTGGTGGATGGACGGAAACTTTTTCCGGGTCAGGGCAATAACGCCTATGTTTTCCCTGGAGTTGGGCTCGGAGTCACAGCCTGCTCCATGAGGAGCATCCCAGAGGAGATATTTCTCATTACAGCAGAGGTAACGTACGCACACACACACACACACAAACACAAACTGAATCTGATGTAGATAGCAATTAATAGACACTTAGAACCCTGCAGGAAGCGATGGAAATGGATGGATAATGTAGACATCTCATCTATAAATTCAACTCAAGTGAAGGACAAATGTACTTCAGGGACGGCTGCTCCATCATGTCTCCGCTGATTGACTGCATGTGGGGTAAAGGAGGAGAATTGTGTAAATAAGATTTTCTACCAACCTCTAGCCTTAAGCACTTTTAAAATGAGGCCAAGAACTTGCCCCCTCACCCCCCGCAACCCCCAAAATTCACCTGTGGCTTCTGTCATTGTGTTCAATTCTACTGAAGTGCATTGACAGTGAAGAAAACAGCTTTGCCCTGAATGCAAAAACCAGTGTGATGCCAACTGGGGACTAGTTGTTAAATGAGGTGCTGGTGGACAGTGTGCATTTGAAAGTCAGATTAGCCCTCACAATAAACACTGAAAGTTTGTGGACACCTGTGTGAAAGGTTTCAATCAGGAGTTTGCTCCAGTTTTCTTCAGTAACAGTGTGTTCTGCTCTGGGAAGGTTCGGAATAAAGTTCTGAGTATTGTGTGGTTTGGACACGAGAGCATTAGTCAGGTGAGGTGCTGATGTTGGATGATTAGCATCCCAAAGGTATCAGATGGCGCTCTATCACTCTAAAGAACATAGTGCTGGTGAGATGTATGTCTTCTATCTGGTGTTTTCGTTAGGTAAGGTGGCCACAGGCTCATGTGCAGGTGCTCTGTGGTGTCCCATTTAATTTCAATCTTCTCTGTAGGGATTATACACACTATGTGCACAAATAAAGTTATTCGCTGATTCTAGGGGGTGTAGGTAACTTAAAAACCATAAATGTGGTACGTGATTAAAACTTAGAAAGAGCACTTTCCACACAGTGTCTCCAATTGGTTGAGTGAGCTATGAGTGAAAAACAATTTACACAAAATTACAACATACTTTTCTTACCATCCGCGAAATCTGTCACTTCTAAAGTAATGAGAATTACAGCAGAAACGAGTGTGACGCTGTTTGGCTTGGCTCTGAATTAAAGACTTATAAAGTGAGCCTCAGGCAGAAAGAGCAGAAAGCCTTTGGAGGCATGTCTGTTGATAGAGCATTGAAAATTGGCTTGATGGATCAAATTATCTCTTTGTGTAACTCAAATATCCCACCCACTCTTAAGCTTCAAAAACATCTACAGAGAATGAAACCTCTTAGAAAAGCAGTCGAACGCAGTAAGAATTGAAAAGTGCAGCACAAATAAAATGAGAATTAATCCATTTCTGAAATTAAATGAAGTATGTTGTTGAAGGTTCTTTAATCCATAACAGTCCAAAACTTCCAGGAAGCGCTGCGGTGTCTGATCCATATTTATATTTAATATTATTTCATCCTGTTTCTTTTTCAGACGATTGCTGAGCTGGTGACGGAGAAGGACCTGGCTGAAGGAAGACTGTATCCTCCTCTCACCAGCATTCGAGACGTCTCCTTCAAAATAGCAGTGAAGGTGAGAGGAAAGATTTTTGACAATATTTGTATTATTCAGCTGTTAAAGTTGCAGATAGCAATCAGAAAAACGTGGAAAAAAAGTCACTGCTCTCCAAGTGGTAGATTGGGAATCAGTTCCCCTCTGGGTCAAACACACTGCACTATGCTAATAAGAGCACATTGCATTAGCCTCCCTCTGTAACATGATTGCGACTAACTGTAAGTCATTCTGGAGAAGTTCATCCCATAAATGTTCATTCATTCATTGTCTGTAACCCTTATCCAGTTCAGGGCCGCGGTGGGTCCAGAGCCTACCTGGAATCATTGGGTGCAAGGCAGGAATACACCCTGGAGGGGGCACCAGTCCTTCACAGGGCAACACACATGCACACTTTCACTCACACACTCACACCTACGGACACTTTTGTGTCACCAATTCACCTACCAACGTGTGTTTTTGGAGCGTGGGAGGAAACCAGAGCACCCGGAGGAAACCCACACAGACACAGGGAGAACACACCACACTCCCCACAGACAGTCACCTGGAGGAAACCCACGCGGACACAGGGAGAACACACCACTCTCCTCACAGACAGTCACCCGGAGGAAACCCACGCAGACACAGGGAGAACACACCACACTCCTCACAGACAGTCACCCGGAGGAAACCCACGCCGACACAGGGAGAACACACCACTCTCCTCACAGACAGTCACCCGGAGGAAACCCACGCAGACACAGGGAGAACACACCACTCTCCTCACAGACAGTCACCCGGAGGAAACCCAAGCTGGCACAGGGAGAACACACCACACTCCTCACAGACAGTCACCCGGAGGAAACCCACGCAGACACAGGGAGAACACACCACTCTCCTCACAGACAGTCACCCGGAGGAAACCCACGCAGACACAGGGAGAACACACCAGTCTCCTCACAGACAGTCACCCGGAGGAAACCCACGCAGACACAGGGAGAACACACGACACTCCTCACAGACAGTCACCCGGAGGGAACCCACGCAGACACAGGGAACTGCATAAGGGTTACAGATAATAAATGAATGAATGAATAGCAGTAAATCTCATGAGGCAAATCAGTGTCAACTTAATATGCACTTTATATATTTATAGGTAAACCTTATACATACACTGTGTATTCATATTGTTTTTCTGTACAGTCTGACCATACTCACTGCAGTTTGTTTTTATTTATTTTGAACAGATCGTAGAGTACGCATATAAACACAAGCTGGCATCACTGTATCCAGAGCCTGTCGATAAAGAAGCCTTCATCCGCTCATTCATCTTCAGCACAGATTACGACAGTTTCACAGTGGATTCATACCGCTGGCCAGACGAGGCCATGTCCGTCCAAAACTGCAAACTGTGATCATCCAGAGTCCATACTTAGATTTATAGATAATATAACTCCAGATATAATGTTTTTTCCTTTGAAACCCACAGTATTTTACTGATGTATTTACCCGCTGTGAACCAAAGAATTCCATGTGAGCACTGAATAAAGAAACTTTTAAATAACGATTTGTTTGTGTTCACTGTGTTTTGGGTGGAATTTCTGAGTGAGTCACAATTAAACTCCCAGTATTACAAGCGTAAAAACAGCAGGTCTGTTTCTATACAAGGAAAATGGATGCTTTCAAAGCCTCTGTACAATGGGATGTCACAGCATGAGGGACGGTGAAGTTGTAGCAGAGATTTGACTGAGAATCAATTCTGTCCCGCAACATCAATCCAGCACCAGGTAAACTTCAAAATACTGCACAATAGACTTTTGACTGTGATTAAACCTGAGAGTTTTGACTTTGTTTTCTGTGAGAATAGTCAGTCTCCAGAATCATCTACAGCCCCTTTAACACAGTGAATCCATCTACCAATATATGTTTTGATTTTGGGAGAAAACAGACACACTCTGGTAGAAACCCACACATTCCATCCATCCATCCATTATTTATAAGCCCTTATCCAGTTCAGGGTCACGGTGGGTCCAGAGCCTACCTGGAATCATTGGGTGCAATGCGGGAATACACCCTGGACGGGGGGCCAGTTCTTCACAGGGCAACACACACATTTACTCACAAACTCACACCTATTGACACTTTTGAATCACCAATCCACCTACCAACGTGTGTTTTTGGAGCGTGGGAGGAAACCCGAGCACCCGGAGGAAACCCACGCAGACACAAGGAGAACACACCACACTCCTCACTGACAGTCACCTGGAGGAAACCCACGCAGACACAGGGAGAACACACCACATTCCTCACAGACAGTCACCCGGAGGAAACCCACGCAGACACAGGGAGAACACACCACACTCCTCACAGTCACCCGGAGGAAACCCATGCAGACACAGGGAGAACACACCACACTCCTCACAGACAGTCACCCAGAGGAAACCTACGCAGACACAGGGAGAACACACCACTCTCCTCACAGACAGTCACCCAGAGGAAACCTACGCAGACACAGAGAGAACACACCACACTCCTCACAGACAGTCACCCGGAGGAAACCCACGCAGACACAGGGAGAACACACCACACTCCTCACAGACAGTCACCCGGAGGAAACCCACGCAGACACAGGGAGAAATTACAATATTCATTCATTCATTGTCTGTAACCCTTATCGAATTCAGGGCTATGGTGTGTTCCTACCTTGAGTACTGCACCCACAGTCTCTGGATCCCTTGTGACCCTGAACCTGATCGAGTGTGCAGAGAAAATACAAGAATGAACGAATAAATGTCTATTCGATTTGTTACTTAATGCAGTGTAACAAAATTGACAACACATTACCAAACTTAAGCAATACCTTTATTTTTGTCTGAAAACATCAGGGCACCGCTGGCCAAATTCAGTCGTGCTTTCATCACTTAATCCACTTCCAGGTCACAGTGGGTCCCGAGTTTACTCAGTCAGGGTCCCAGTCCATCACAGAGCACCATACACTCAACCAGTCCCTCACACACTCCTTCGTCAAAGTCAGTGCTTTTGATACTGAGCTTGCCGGTATAAAGTGGACTGTAGAAATAGCACTGTCCTCAATCATCATTTTACATTTTTCTAACAGTAATTCACAATAAGTCCAAAATAATAGATGATTGAATCATGTCACTGTGACGCAACTCTGGGTTCATAGGGTCCTGGGTTCAATCCTCACCTCACTCTCACTGTTTTTGAGTTATTTGATGTGTTCTCCCTGTGTCTGCATGGGTTTCTGGGTTCTCTAGTTTGTTTTTGGTGTAAGTTCTTGATTGTGTGATGCACTACAATGGACTGGCACCCTGTCCACAGTGTTTTCAGGTGGTTCCAGATACCTACCAGTAGAGAACTTACAGAAAAAGTATTAATGAGGGAATGGTGTAATAATCACAATCACACATTGTGTACATTACATTGAAGGCACCAAATAAAAGGGACTCTTGGGTGACTTAGGTGCCGCTGAGAAAAAATATCGATCTCATGAACTGAAAATGGATGCTCCAGAGCAGCGGCACATGAGCCTAATGTGTCAATGTTCAAGACAAAACAATAAATGATACTGAGTTGGAGTGGTGGCGCAGCAGGTAGTGTCGCAGTCACACAGCTCCAGGGGCCTGGAGGTTGTGGGTTCGATTCCCACTCCGGGTGACTGTCTGTGAGGAGTTGTTGTGTTCTCCCTGTGTCCGCATGGGTTTCCTCCGGGTGCTCCGGTTTCCTCCCACAGTCCAAAAACACACGTTGGTAGGTGGATTGGCGACTCAAAAGTGTCCTTAGGTGTGTGTGAGTGAATGTGTGTGTGTCTGTGTTGCCCTGTGAAGGACTGGCGCCCCCTCCAGGGTGTATTCCTGCCTTGCGCCCGATGATTCCAGGTAGGCTCTGGACCCACCGCGACCCTGAATTGGATAAGCGGTTACAGATAATGCATGAATGAATGTATGAGTTGGAGTGGTGTTTGCAATCAAGAACTAATCATCCAACATCAGCACCTGACCTCAGTAATGTTGCCATCAAATCCTCACAGCTATGTTCTAGTATGTAACTCTTACTGCAGTGAAGAGGAACAGACTCCTCATGAGTACCCTTCATTTCAGATGGAAGAATTGATTGATAGATGGGAGGATAGATATAAATCTTTCTGGAGAGATTCAGTTATCCATTCATCTATTGGTCGTTCCATTTATCTCTCCATCTATATCTCAGTCCATTCATCTGTTTATTTCCATCTATTAACCAGTGCCAATGTAAATGCACAAGCGAATATTATCACAGGGGGCGTGGCCTGTTTGTATTCAGGTGGAGAGAAAGTCTCTCTCTCTCTCTCTCTCTCTCTCTCTCTCTCTCTCTCTCTCTCTCTCTCTCTCTCTCTATCTCTCGTGTGAGTTGTGAGTCAGGGCCAGTGAGTGAGAGTGTGAGAGGGTCCGGTAAAACACTGGCCATGGAGCTGAACACAGGTTCTGGAAACGGAACTTCCCGCCCGTTCAACGTATCTGGACCTAACGGAACCGGACCCGGTCCACAGGGGGATTACAGCAGCCTCGTGCATCTCACCGAGACAAAGATCCTGCCCGTGTTTATCGGCTTCCTGTGCTCCACGGGTCTGGTGGGCAACATCCTCGTGCTGGTGACCATTTTAAGGTAAACTCAAATCAGCTGATCCCTGAAACAATCTGACCACAGCCAATTAAAAGTTGAACTGAGTTGAATTCAGAGGTCAGTCCATAATTAATAATGCTACAAGTTGAATTTACTTATTTTTAACTGTACATCTTATTTTTTGTAAATAAAAAAAGAGTAATTTTTTTCAAAATTGTAAATACACAGCTATAAATCCTGTTCAGTCAAAACTAATTGATGGAAATCATCAGGTTCATGCAATTACAATAGCAGTCATAAGTTTGAGCACACCCTGTCATTTTCTGTGTAATGTAAAATGACAAATGTAGAATTATACAGTTAATGTATCGATAAGTTATTCAAATATATACTATTTTTAGTAGACTGTGGTAGACTTGTAGTTTACAGTAACCAGTTTTAGAGGCAATATACAATATGCCGTTACAGAGACCAAATGTTGTGCTTCATGAAGCTCCTGATGATGCATCATTGAACCACAGTCAATAAAATATGAGCGTAATGTATTAGTAAAGGTCTCAGTCCACCTTAAATTCAGCAAACATAATCCGAATTCCCGCTCTTGCTGTTGTAGATTGGATCTCACGTTGCAGTCTAACACATCAGTTGATTTTGTATCCGCTCGCTCAGTCTGTTTTGACCTTGAAGTGTTGTGATTTTATTGTTCATTTGATATAACAAGTGCTTAGCAGACGTCAGAGACCCTTCATTTCTTTCAGTTCTGGTCCAACAACCTTGCACCAATACTGTCGATGCCAGATAAACAGCACTTAAAGCTTTCCATCCTTCCATGGTGAGATGAACAACTCGACACTGTGGGTCTGAAAGGTCGTGGAGCAAGAGGAAAGAAGAAACCCACATGGAGAAAAGGAAATAGACACAAAAATAGAAATCAACAAGATATTGGCTACCCCAGGGCCCAGACCTCAACATCACTACTTGGTATCTCCCAGAATGCACTATTTTTATACCATTTTTCTTTTTTTAATTTGGAGCAATATTATATTTAACATGAGCCACTTTATTAGGTGTTGACGTTTACATCAGTAAAGCAGAGCTTGAAATCTGTCCCTACTTAAGTCTCAATCATGACTAACTGGTTATAACAAGGGAAAGGTGGTGAGTATCCAGGCTGAGGTGTGTTGAAAATATAGGAGAAACAGAAGCGATACAGATTCCGCCAGGGTTAACATTCAGGATGGATTCATTCAAGGTTTTAATGTATACACACAGGAGAGTGGAGAGCTCTTCAGCTGAAAGAAAAATCGAGATTAAATCTGTCAGAAGATCTGATCATTCCTCACAGGAATCCAGTCTCAAAGTCTTATTGCATCTCCGTCAGCCTCAGCCTCAGCAGGTGTTCAGTCATCAACTTCTCGTTTCAGATCGGAGAAGAACTATAGAGAAAGCATCTGTCATAAAAGGAGTATTTTTAAGCGTGAAATGTGAAATAAAACATTTGATCACAGCACTGAGTCTGAAATATTGACAGAGGATACAGCATAGCAGTGTAAGACCTCCGCTATTGTTTCACCTAAAGCAGTCTCTTGGACAGCAGTGTTTCCCAGTGTTTTGAGGGCTGTACATACTGAAAGTGAAGGTAGAGTAACTCATTTCTAACAAGAAGACCTCCACACTGCTCCTATAGATTCCTCATAGGCTTCACACTGAAAACACCCAGCTCTAGGCACACTGCAGTTTCACATACTGTGGTGAGTTTGCTCTCAGAAACATATGATAGGATAGTGTTCAGAAACATGACAAAATACAGCTTTCTGCTTCGTTTGTAGAATCCCATGCTGCCTTTATCTGGTCCGTGCTGGGTTCAGTGATCACTCACAATGGTCATGCAGGTTTGGGTAGTGACCAAAACACAATATATATACGGATTTCCTGGGGATTGGTTGTGCTGCTCTAGAGTTTTTCTTCCTGTCTTCTCCTCTGAGGTGAACCTGTGTTTGACAGTGCATGCACAATTTGTAGAACTTAATAGAAAGGCTTTGACCAGTAAAATGGTTTTCTCTGAAGCAGCCGTACATAAGCTTAAGGTCACCATGCCCAGTGCTGAGTGAGGGCTAGAGAAGAATTATGGTTACCCCCTTGGTTGCATCAGTGGAGGCATAAGGTATTCATGTCCCAGCATGCCTTGCTGTCTCCGTTGTAAGGGACTTCTTTTATGTGTTATTTGTTGTTGATGAAGCAGTGTGTAGTTTTCTTTTTAATAGAATGAAATATGAGTGGTTCTTTTGTGTGATGTGGTGACTCACTGTCCTCATCGGTCTCATCAATATCCAAGACTTCCCCCCCCTACCCCCACATCAGGTGTTTTGGTGTGTTGGAAATGTGCAGTCAGGGGGCATCTCTGAGAATATGTGAAGGCTGTTTAAAAAGTGCTAATAGCCTACGACCTGTGGTCTCTGTTGTATTGGAACGCCATCCAATATCTTTGGGACCAGCTGAAGTTTTGATTATGATCCAGAACTGATCCAACATCGGCATTTGACCACCCTTTTATTTGTGAAAGAAAGACAAATGCCAAAGAAATCAAGTCCTCACAGCAAATGTGCCTTCACCGAAGAGTAGAAGCAGCTTCGTTAAAGAAAAACAAACTACTCCTCAAGCAACGGCTCAAATATCAGTGTCGTCTACTCAAAGCTGATATCTGCTCATTATATTTACACCCTCACCACAGGAGTCAAATCCAGTCTGCATTAAGGAGCCTCGGGCCTCAAGGAGTTCAATGAAACTTCATTTTCTGAATTTTTCCTGATCTTGGCCTTAATAAATATTTATCAGCACAGCTGAAAGATCTGGGGATCCACACTGTTACCGATCAGGTAGAAAATCAAGAAGAAAAAATGAGGAAAGAATATTCACTCAACTCCCCAGGAATTTTATGAAGGACGCTGGGGTAAGAACATGCAGTTTATTGGTTCTCACTTCCAAATCTAAAGATACAACACATAACGGCTTTCAGAGTGTTTCAGAGGCTTTCCTACCCTCCTCCAAATGTTACATAGTGAAGCTTCTGCAGTGCTGAACACAGTAGCATTGACAGAGGTTCTGTTCTCCCTATTGGAGGTCAGTGAAGAATCTCAATGATTTTGAAGCTGTAATTGTGATGCAACATAAATCTACATAGTGTTTCTTTAAATTATAGGAATCATGATCAAACACCCAAATTATACCTGCTCTGTGCTGGTCCGGTGGACAGCTGGACTATAATCTGTGATTGTAAAACTACAAAGTGCACTTACATTGTAGCTGGAGCTGATAAAATGGTAAAAGAATGTAGAAACAAGGTGGCCATTTTTTTAATCTGATAGCAGTGCTCTGCACTT
The DNA here is from genome assembly GCF_029633855.1 of Hoplias malabaricus. Classification (NCBI taxonomy): domain Eukaryota; kingdom Metazoa; phylum Chordata; class Actinopteri; order Characiformes; family Erythrinidae; genus Hoplias; species Hoplias malabaricus. The sequence goes on from NC_089818.1 coordinate 251,965, forward strand.
ATTCCAGGGCCTCAGTTTGTTGGCGTTGGTGTAAAATGCTGTATAATGAGCATGCGGCGTTCCAGTGGGATCTTCTACAATCTGTTGGATGTAAACTCTCAGTAAAAGAATGACAAAGGGTTTGCTGTTCCTTTCCCTCACTTTAGAGCCTCTGCTCAGCCTACAGAGGGTAAACAGATCACCTCTTAAGTACGGCCAGGTTCACAGCGGCGTGTAAAAGCGGTGCTGCTTTTTTTCTGCTTGAGCAGACAAGTGTCTGAAACCACTGCAGGTTCCAGAGCAGATCTTAATAGAAAATTAATGGACCGTCACAATCATTCACACACTGTGTAAACATTACAAGCTGATCTGTCCAATCACAATCACAATCTGCTGTATACGAGGTGCAGGATGGTTGCATGGAATGTAATCCCAGCTCAGTTGTCAGTGTGGAGCTGTCTAGAAGTCCAGAGCTTGACAGTGGCACTGGTTTGTGAATATGGTTTTACAAATTTTACATTTATAATTGTACTTTTAGCCCTGCAAAGGACCGGCGCCCCCTCCAGGGTGTGCTTCTGCCTTGCCCCCATTGATTCCGAGTAGGCTCCAGACCTACCGCAACACAAAACTTGATAAGCGCTTATAGATAATGATTAATTAATGATTAATAATGAGAGATAATAATTTTTAGTAAAAAAAATCTCAAGTTCAATCCTGGCCTTCCACTTTACAGTGGAATTATTGCAAGTGACATGCCTTACACTGTATAAATGTATTCATTTGCCTTGCTGCGTTCCCCACTTTGGGAACCACTGCTGTAGTTCACTGTACACAAGCTTTTCATGACAACTCACATAGTCCAACAGATACATCTATAAAGGCTTATCCCAAACCATTAACCAAAGGGATCAGTGACAGTTTGTTCCCAATTAACATCTTCTGGTCCACTAACTTCAGATTTGTCATTTCAGGTCGAGTAAGAAGACCGTGCCGGATGTGTATGTGGGTAACCTGGCCATTGCTGACCTGGTCCATGTGACTGTGATGCCATTTCTGATTCATCAGTGGGCACGAGGGGGTCACTGGGTGTTCGGAAGCTCACTCTGCACCGTCATCTCCTCCATGGACAACTGCAACCAGGTCGCATGTGCTGCCGTGATGACTGCCATGAGCCTGGACAGGTGGGTCATAAATCACCTGAGATTGGAATTGTGTTCTGTACTGTGTTCTCTGAAGAAACAGAGCTCCATCTAATACATCTGAGATGAGTTGGCATGGCCCCATAAGCCCGTTACTGAAAGAAATAGGACTCTCTCTATGAAATGTGATTATGTTTCAACAGTTCCCAACTCTCTACGACTAATGTCATATATACCATGCCTTATGGCAAGTGTAGGCTAGTGGGGTATATATTATTCCAGCATTGTGGAGCAGTGGAACTGTTCTCTGGACATTTATTAAGCTCCAACAAATGCCTTAGGTTTGAGATATTGTGCACTTCTACTGCATGGTACCTACACTACTCAGCTGAACCAACTTTTAGTACCTACTCACTCGTGCACTCTCAGAAAAAAAGTACAGTACAGTTCCGTTATTTTCACAAAAGCTACAAACAGTGTAAATGTGCCTTTAAAAGGTACAGCAGTGGAGTTAAAGTCCAGTTGTGTTCCCTAAAGGTACTTTACATTCTCTTCTCCAGAAGGAGAGGGGTGTATTAGTAATCTTTCATTATACAACTGTGTCAAATAAAGGAGCATAATGAATGTTTTAAAATGACCATTATAATAGAACATGGTACAATTATATTCCCTAATTAAAGGTATAGTACATGTACCCTTGAGTGTACCACTAGTTACAGCAAAGGGTATTTTAAAGTAGTGTTGGTACAATGCAGTGGAAAAGTGTCGTTAGAGTGCCAGAAAGTACCGTCCAACATTAGCACCTGACCTCACTGATATTCCTGTGGCTGAATACCGTCAAATCCTCCTAACACCAATGTTCCAATATGTATTATACAGCCTTCCCAGAAGAAAAGAGGCTCTTACTAATTAATGCCCTTTTTGTTCAGTAGAAAAAGATGCAAAGCACCAGATGGAACTGGGCTTGATTCTCACTCACGTTTAGGAAACTGCAGGGGTGCTGTTCAGCGTTTCAGTCAAAAATGAGCATGTCTTTACATCTTTTGACTTAAAGAAGACTGTGAAGATGATGTATTACCTACTTGTAATCAGTGTGGTCCAGAAACTTTAGTGTGTAATGCAACATGGTGGTCTTCTGGCATGTTGTTGAGTTTTTAAATGGCTTTAAATTTACCTCTGTGCTGGATTCAGAGAGCGTGAGGAACTCTATCAGTTTACTAGAGAAACACCTGTGCTACTAAGGGGCAAAAATCTTTCATGCCAAATAGTTAGAGGCAGAAGCCGATACTTTGAGGTGAGAGGAGTTAAGAGGTTTTGGCTTGTGGCCGAAAGTTATCCTGGTGTGTGTTTAATCCTGGCAAGGAAAAAGAAAAAAATACTCCTGGGGTTATTTGCAGTCTAAAAAATTGCATCCTTTCCTTCATAGCCTCAAAAGCTAATGCAAAGCAGCGTTGTTTTTTGGTTCGCTTATTTATTAATTTCTTTATTTATTTGTGTCTCAGTTCTCCATCAGTCTACTGACCTTTCAGAGAAACATGTCTCAGAGTGACAAGAGCACTGAACTCATTAAAGCAGGATGTGTTTTGTCAAGGGAGAGAAATGCCTCTAGACTATCACAGGAAAATGGGTCTATCTGCCATTCCAGGAAAACTAATCACAGCCTTTTATTTAATTACCAATGAATTATTCCTCACTTTCAGCACCAACCACCACCACTCAGACGTGATAGGCCATCACAAAATGACACAACAGAAGTGCTAAAACTCACATAACCTACAATTTGTTAATATTTTATGCTTCTTCTTTGACAACCCCACTTTAGTGAGTATCAAAATAAAATTTTTATACGCCCTTTATTCCCTATAACTACTATATACTGTTTTGTTACTGTGCCTTTTAAAGGCGACGTTCGTGGTTTGAATCAAAAAACCATTTTTATAAAATTTAGATGTTTCCTCACGACACGGACACTGTGTGAGAACACTCCTCGCAGACAGTCTCCCAGAGCAGGGATCAAACCCACAACCCCAGGACCCTAGAGGTGTGTGACAGCGACACTACCTGCTGCGCCACCGTGCTGCCCAAAAACTACAACCGTATTATGGAAATATTATTTCTGTGAGAGAAAACACCATCACAATGACAATCACATAATTTCCTTCATTATTTTTACAATTTAAAGCAACACTATATAATATTTTTGCCTTAAAATAACAGCTTAAAAACTGTTGTGATGCTCAACTGAGCTGTAATAAGAACAGAGCATCTGTCATTGATACTCAGGGCTTAGCACTCCAGAAACTTCACTATGTAACCTGTGGAGGAGGGTATGAAAGCTCATCACCCGATTCTGAAAACCTTGTTTTTGTGTTGTATCCTAAACCCATTTTGCTCATTTTCTTAGAGAGATATGTTATGGCTGATATATATTTAGGGCTGGACAATAATTCAATAACAATATTTATCGCAATAGGTCCTTGACTTACGACGTTGATCCATTCCTACGTAAACAGATTTTTGGTGTAAGTCATACGTACATACTCTACGTAAATAACATACTGTAAGCATTTATCCTATCCTAACAGAGTAATTATCAAAAAACACCTCGGTCCCGAGCCGCGTAACCGTGTATTCTTCCGCCGCGCACACCAAACACGAAGTTCACGTTACGACGTTTGCGACGCAAAACCACTTAAATCCAAACAAGGCTTTATACAGTAAATGGGAGATGTGTCGTAACCACGAAACATCGTAACTCGGGACTGACGTAACCCAAGGACCATGTTTCAATAACAAAGATGTGAATTTTCAACATTTCAATATACATCAATATACATCATCTGTCACTGACTGACGGTCGTTACAGGGCACTGCCCTCAATTTTAAAGTTATACTATAAATAAACTTAACATCCAACTCGATTAAATCTGCCTTTTTTTTAATATCAGTTATTATAATAAGCCCTCATTACTTTTTAGGTCTATGCATGATTTTTGAATGTCACCACAAGCTTATGTAGCCTTATTAAAACGGCTCTTCCCGGAATCCAGGCTTTTCAAATGAGATGTGGAGTTTAATGGCCTCCAGTGAGGATGCTGCCATCCTGCTGAGATCGCATAGGAAACATTAAGCAGAAAACAGAATGCATATACACACACAGCCTGGGAAATATGAATAAACTAATTGAATGTGATAAAGTATAAATCAGTGTAAAGCACAGATAGTCATGTTTCCCTAAACATGTTGTTTTTAGTCTTCTCAGAGGCTGAATATTGTTATATATTATTGCCTCATACAGTAGTTATAAAGTAATGAGGTGACTTTTTAAAAACAGTCATAAATTTGATGTTTAGATATTAACTTTAATGAATTCATGTTCAAAAGTATGACGATATCCAGCATTTTTTCTAAAATAAATGGTATAAAAAAGTTCGGGGAAGGCGTTACACTAGACTTGCTGCCAGTGCTGTGAGGATTTGGTGGCATTCAGCCACAGTAGCATCAGTGAGGTCAGGTTCTGATGGATGCTTAGTTCTCTTAGTCTTAGACTTGGATGGAGCCCCAACGTTGCAGAAAACACAGGTCCACTATTCTACAGCCCATTACCAGGGGCTTTATAGTCTTCTAGCCCACACTTGGAATTCAGCACAGTGACCTTGTGCTGATATGTGACAGCTCCAGAGTGTGGTCCAGTCCAATTGGTCTGTGCTTTCATGTGGACATTATATTCTATGTTTTCTCCCTATTAATACCCCTGATTTTAGAAACAACACAGCATGTGTCTACATAATATTGGCCATATTGCGTATATATCGACTTAAGTTCAGCAGTTTAGGTCGCGTTATTTATTAGCTACATTATTTCCAACTGAAGAGGCAGGTACGTCCTGGCTTGCCAACTCCATCCGTGTTAAAATGATTTAAAAAATATATTTTTCTTCAGGTATCTGGCTCTGGTACATCCTTTTCGTCTGATGAGCCTCCGGACGAGGTCCAGGACTATCCGCATTAACCTGTGTGTGTGGGTGATGTCCCTGGTCCTGGTGCTGCCAGCCTGGCTCCACTCAAAGGTCATCCGCTTCAGAGATGGACTGGAGAGCTGCTCTCTCAACCTGGTCTCTCCCAGAGAGGTGTTGTGGTGAGAACTTTTATTGATCATCCACTGCAGAGGCACAGAAACACTGCTGTAGAGGATGATTCAACAGCATCTACAAACACAGTTCCTTAACAGAGCTGAGCCTTGTTCAAAACCATTGTAAAATACACAGTACACTTGACTGCACACATTAATTAACTTCCATATTCATTTTCCCAAGTTATTAAAAGTCAGGTTGCCTGACCTGGGCTCCTACTTTGGCTAATTTAACTTACGGCTAAACAAGCTAAAGGGATTAAACAGTGGATTGGAGAATCCATAGAAAGACTCCTGGAATCCTGGCCCAGGAAAGAGAGACCTTGGACCCTGGAAAGAGAACTCCGGTCTGAGGTCTGTGCCTCCGCCTGGTGGCCGAGGGTGGACAAGCAGACGATCCAACAGAGTTACAAAGTTCAGTATTTACAGTTCGGTCAAATGACCACCTTTGTTATTAATAAAGGTAGTAAATATATCTGTAATAAAATCAAATATATTGATGTTATTGATAAAATAAAGAGTACTATTACAATTTAATTAAAATACGTTGTTGGTTAAGGTACATCTTGAGTAAAAAAATATTTGGTTGTTCCTAAAGGACCATTGAGGAGTCCATAATTTTGTGTGTGTGTGTGTGTATGTGTGTGTGTAGGTACACTCTGTACCAGACCATGACATCTTTCTTCCTTCCTCTACCTCTCATCTTTACCTGCTATGTCCTCATCCTCGTCTACACCTGGAGAATGTATCGCAAAAACAAACAAGCTCACAGGTGAGTTACCTTCACTACCGCCCTGTTATCTTCAGTCACTAGTGATTATTTATTTCCACTAAAGGTCATTTACTTTCACTACACTTTATGTTCCATCACTGCAGGTTAGTTACCTTCACTACAGGTTGTTTATATTCACTACACATCATTTATTTCCACTAAAGGTTATTTACCATTTCTTTACTTTCACCACGTTAATTAATATGATACACATTTCTGGATATTATTTTTATTTTAATAGCATTATGATTGTATTTTTATTATTGCAACTTCATTCTTGGGTAGTGTCTCTGTCATAGCTCCAGGGTCCTGGAGGTTATGGGTTCAAGTCCGGCTCCGGGTGACTGTCTGTGGGGAGTGTGGTGTGTTCTCCCTGTGTCTGCGTGGGTTTCCTCTGGGTGACTGTCTGTGAGGAGTGTGGTGTGTTCTCCCTGTGTCTGCGTGGGTTTCCTCTGGGTGACTGTCTGTGAGGAGTGTGGTGTGTTCTCTCTGTGTCTGTGTGGGTTTCCTCCGGGTAACTGTCTGTGAGGAGTGTGGTGTGTTCTCCCTGTGTCCGTGTGGGTTTCCTCCAGGTAACTGTCTGTGAGGAGTGTTGTGTGTTCTCCCTGTGGGTTTCCTCCCACAGTCCAAAAACACACGTTGGTAGGTGGATTGGCGACTCAAAAGTGTCCATAGGTGTGAGTGATTGAATGTGTGTTGCCTTGTGAAAGTCTGGCACCCCCTCCGGGGTTTGTTCCTGCCTTGCGCCCAGTGATTCCAGGTAGGCTCTGGACCCACCGCGACAATGATTGAATAAATGAACTTCAGTTGTTATGTTCATTGTGTTACTTGTAAGTGATCTATAATCACTGTCATTCTGAACATATGTATCATTTATTGTGTCATGAATGAGTTTCAGAAACCTGCATCAAATTAAGATCTGTGTGCTTTTATTCTGTAATGCTTATGATTTAAAATTTTTAGATATTAATTTCCAAATGTATGTGCACTTGTTGCATATTAAACTTGTAGTGATTCTAAAACATTGGTCACAGTTTTGAAAATCAGCTCATAGTATGTGTGTATTCCGGGTGGTTGTTACTTTCAGGTACAGCACCAGCGTTCCTCGTCAACGTGTGGTCCGGCTGACGAAGATGGTTCTGGTCCTGGTGGCTGTGTTCCTGCTCAGCATTGCGCCGTATAACATCCTGCAGCTGGTGAACCTCCAGGTGCCACGCCCCTCGCTGGCATACCACACCTGTTATTACCTGAGCGTGTGTCTTAGCTACGCCTCCAGCAGCATCAACCCCTTCATCTACATCTCCCTCAGTGGTCACTTTCGCCACCGCATGGTCAGCCGAGATGTTCCCAGCATTCCCAGTTGCGAGCAGAAAGCCGAGACACGGGTCAGCTTCTGAGAGAAGAGGTGGACAATATCTGGTTAGCTTCTGCGATTAGTGGGAAGTTAATTAATCAGTCAAAAGGTCATATTTATTAAATATACTTTTAATTAGAAAGGATGCAGAGTGTTAATGATGCAAAGCACTTCTCTAAAGAAGCATCAAAGACTGACTATGGTGCCCCCCTGTGGAGAGCTCACAGCCTGCTTAACATGAGTGGATGAGTTACACACCAACTGTGTTTGCTTCAGTGACAGCCTATCGTTTTCTGGAAAAGCTTTGTTCTAAATCCTGGAATATTTCTATGAGGACTGGATGGCAGACACTAAAGCGTAAAAGAAGTCAGGTACAAATGTTGGATGGTTATATCTGAGTCACAAATGCCACCCCAACTCATCCCAAACGTATTGGATGGAGCGCCACATACCGTTAAACAGCTCCATTGCTCCACCAACCAATTCACATCCTATACCCCGGGGTAATCCCCTGGAGCCCAGATTAAACACCGAACAGTGAGCCATCTTTTATGAAAGTGTCTCTCTGCTGTGTGCTCTGTGTATTAAACTGTTTCAAAGGTCAGACTCCGAATCATCAGTGAATATGAGGAAGAACAGAGAATACCCACAGGATCTGTTTTTGTGCTGGTCTTTAATCCTGGTTTATGGTGACTTGGCGCCCCCTGCTGTTTCAGAGGTGCTGCTTGAATAGTTTTGGTGGCATTGATGTTGTGATGAGGTTTAGTAGCAGTTGAAAGTTTGAAGTTTTGTGCACCTTTTGCATTTTTTAAAGCTTATGGATGAATAATAAGACACAAAAATAATTTCATGGAATGAAGTAGTGGCAGAAAGCTGTGGTGGCGGTAGAGATATTTCATAGCTTAAATGTCACTGATTGACGATACATTCAAATCAGTGCCTCCATAAATCAGACACTTTTGGCTGCTACTCTATAGAATAATCATTAAAATGACCTCATGGTTTTTACACTCTGTCTATTGTATCAGCTCCACTGACCGTACAGGTGCACTTTATCATTCTGTAGTCACACACTGTATTCCATCTGTTGCTCTATGTATTTTCCTAGGCTCCTTTCACTTTGCTTTTCAAAAACCTCCACTGAGTAGGTATGAGGTGTATAAATCTTTTTTATTTATTTATTTACATATGTGTAAAATATCATTTTAATTCAAATTTCAAAAATTCTCCCGCTCTTTTGTTATTTGATGGTAGCTGATGTGCAGAAATAGAAACCAACAATTGTCATTTCATTAAACATAAATGACCTAAAAAGAAGTATAAATGACAAGTGAATCGATTTTATTCATCACTCCATTAGCTATGATTTCTATCAAGAAAAAGTGCTTGTTTCTTGGGGATAATATTGTATTCAAGTGTGTGTGTGTGTGTGTGTGTGTGCGTGTGTGTGTGTGTGTGTGTGTGTGTGTGTGTGTGTGTGTGTGTGTGTGTGTGTGAATTCTGGTTTAAACTATTTAAAATAGTGATTTTTATATTAGCGAACATGAACATAATTAAAGTTAACAAATTTTAAAAATGTAAAAACCTATTTATAAACCAAATCTTATTTCATTCTGGGAGCGTTGGTACGAGAGGGGGGTCATTCTCAGCGCTGTAGTGACTCTGATGGGGTGGTGGGGGGCGTTGGTACGAGAGGGAGGTCATTCTCAGCGCTGTAGTGACTCTGATGGGGTGGTGGGGGGCGTTGGTACGAGAGGGGGGTCATTCTCAGCGCTGTAGTGACTCTGATGGGGTGGTGGGGGGCGTTGGTACGAGAGTGGGGTCATTCTCAGCGCTGTAGTGACTCTAATGGGGTGGTGGGGGGCGTTGGTACGAGAGGGGGGTCATTCTCAGCGCTGTAGTGACTCTGATCGGGTGGTGGGGGGCGTTGGTACGAGAGGGGGGTCATTCTCAGCGCCGTAGTGACTCTGATGGGGTGGTGGGGGGCGTTGGTACGAGAGGGGGGTCATTCTCAGCGCTGTAGTGACTCTGATGGGGTGGTGGGGGGCGTTGGTACGAGAGGGGGGTCATTCACAGCGCTGTAGTGACTCTGATGGGGTGGTGGGGGGCGTTGGTACGAGAGGGGGGTCATTATTGATTAACGGTCAGTGAGGGTGTGCCTGCTAAAGCTTGCACTGAGGTGATGTACAGTTCATGAACTGCACCCAGTAGAGTCTTCAATTATAACGGAATGACTGCTTCTGTAATATGCACATGATATTTCATCTTATGAGATATATATATATATAAAACTCAGGTCTTTTCATTTCAGGCTGGCCTAATGTTTGTGGACACTTTGGACATGTTCTTGCTGTTTTTACTGTTGTTAAATACTGAGTACTTATTATAATGAGCATGTATTGATATTTTTTAAAAGCTAAATCATTGTGTTTTTAGCTCCAGACTTTCACATCAAACCAATCTTTGTGAAATTTGTCTTTAAAACTTCCTTTAATACACTGTATAAACTAAGGGTTAATCAAATGAAATGTACTAATTTAATAATAACAATGGCTACAGTCTTTAAGATGTTTATTGTATAAAACACACATTATCTGAAGGTTTGTTAAACTTTGAGTGACTGTTTATTTTTCCACAAGTCATTAATGAATGCTCTCTATGGACTTTAAAGCTCTGTCTGCAAACATCTGGACATACTATTGTGTATGGAAAGTTACTGCAGTCATTTCTACTATATGTCCCAAACTTTTGAAGCCCAGGGTGCTCTGCTGTGTCAGTGCTGTTTGTCTTGGATCTTTTGTAAATTGTGTATGACACGCATTAAAGCTCACATAGATCACCTTTATCCACTTCAATGTAAAGTTTCTTTTAGGAGAACCCTGTAAAAATAAGCACATTTACAAGACTCATTCAAAGTTAGTCCATATTCCTGCTCATCCAAACAGACGATATAAACATCTCACTTCTTCTGGGGAGATCTTTGCATGTTGAAACATTTCTGTTTGGATTTATTTGCATTTAATTAACAGACTATTTAGTGACGAGTGATTATTAACACTGCACTTGTCTTAAAGGTGCAGGATGGGTCTCCATCACTCCAGAGTTCACAGTTCCACTGCTCCACTGTTCAGTGCTGTGGGGTTAAATACCCCGGGTGTGCTGTTTAATCGGTAGACCAGTCTTTAACGCTTGATCAATAACCAAACCGGACACAGACAGCGTCTGACCTGCTGCCTGTAGGGCATTTCTCTCCCTCTAATCTCTTTGTCTCCCATTTCTCTGCCTCTGATTCTCCCCATCGTTCTCTTGCCTTTTATCTACCCTGCTTCTTTTTTTCTGTCTTCTTCCCACCCTCTCACTTACTACTGTCTATTGCATGCTCTCTCTCTCTCTCTCTCTCAGAACACTAACGGGTCAATACTAGACACTGAATAACATTAGTGTGTTTTTAATGATGTCATGGCTTCAGTAACAGTTCCGAATGTCAGCTGCTGCTTCACTGATGTTGATCTTCAGCAGTAAATCAAGGTGGATACTTGTTGTTGTTGTTTAATTATTATTTTACTTTAATCTATAAACATCTGCTGTGTCAGATGACCTTGCTTGACCTTGTTTACGACTAGAAGCCCAGGACCCCCATGACCCCTTTAGTTCTGCCTCAAACGTTCATCACCCCCTAAAAACAACAGCGAGAGATTAATGTCTGACGTAAAGAGAAAAATCAAACGTAATTAAACGAATCACTGGACTTCACAAGACATGTCAGGTGTGTGACCTCGAGTTGCACTGATAGGCCACAGGACACCTGCTCATCCAACACGACTTCAGAACGGTAGGATATTAATAGTTATGTATTAATCTGTGCCCACAATGAAATCTGTACTAATAAATTATTATTGATATAAACCTCTGTGGCGTGTTGGTATTTACGATCATCCAGCAGGTGGCGCTGAATGACAGAGACACAGGAAGGAAGAGCGAGGACTTGACAGGCTGGTGGTTACAGAAAGGGACACAGAAGATGGGTAGATAGAAGTATGAAAGAGAACGAGACAAAAGTTGGGGTGAGAAAGAAAGGCATTTTAGAGAGAGAAAAGCTACGGTTGGAAAGATAGAAATGGAGAAAATAAATGAAAGAACGATTGACTCAGAGCAGGAAGAACAGAGAGAGAAAGAGTAAAATAGGAGTGGAAAAAATGTAAGAAAATAAAATGAAAGAATGATTTAAAAAAGCAAAGAATAGAGTGTGTGTGTGTGTGTGTGTGTGTGTGAGAGAGAGAGAGAGAGAGAGAAAAGGTCTGACAACTTCTGTGCTAATTTAATGAGGCTCTCGCTCCGTGTGGCCTCCACTCAACAACCGCAGATCCACAATGACAAGATAGAGCAGCAAATAAAGTCCAGATTCATTAATCTCTCTCTCTCTCTCTCTCTCTCTCTCTCTCTCTCTCTCTCTCTCTCTCTCTCTCTCTCGGCCGGGGGGCCTGTTAGGCTGAGGGTGTTGATGAATGTGTGAAGTCACAACCAGCGCCACATTTCCTCCCACCATCACTAATGTGCTCTCAGAGACGCTCTGCTGGAGCGGGTTATGTTCACAACCAGACAGACGAGAAAAACACACACTCGCTACAACAGCACTCAACAAAATCAAACTAACAAGGCTCAGCTACAACCTGAAAACAAATCGACACAAAAGCAGCCCTCCTAGAAGAGAGCTAAAGATCTCACCGAGAATTATGGACGATCCCACTACGACATTCACAATATTCACACTGAGAAGCTTCTTAGCGCTTATGAGAAATGATTGAGTTCTGCCTGCAGATAAACCTAAGTGTTATCATCTCAACCAATCTGAGCCCAGGGTGAGACTTTGAGTTCTCACATAAAACTCAAGGGGAAAAACGAGATTCCTGAGATATTCTTCACAGGAGACACATCTGAGCAGCAGGAGATAAAATCATCCCTGTCTGACCACAGCGATGTCCATTTCATCTCATCTTCTTTTCCACTTGTCCATTTCAGGGTCGCGGTGATCTGTAACCCTTTTCCAGTTCAGGGTCACAGTGGGTCCAGAGCCTACCAGGAACCATTGGGCACAAGGCGGGAATACACCCTGGAGGGGGCGCCAGTCTTTCACAGGGCAACACAGACACATTCATTCACACACTCACACCTACGGACACGTTTGAGTCACCAATCGACCTACCAACGTGTGTTTTTGGACTGTGGGAGGAAACCAGAGCACCCGGAGGAAACCCACGCGGACACAGGGAGAACACACCACACTCCTCACAGACAGTCACCCGGAGGAAACCCACGCGGACACAGGGAGAACACACCACACTCCTCACAGACAGTCACCCTGAGGAAACCCACACAGACACAGGGAAAACACACCACACTCCACACAGACAGTCACCCTGAGGAAACCCACGCAGACACAGGGAGAACACACCACACTCCTCACAGACAGTCACCCGGAGGAAACCCACGCAGACACAGGAAGAACACACCACACTCCTCACAGACAGTCACCCGGAGGAAACCCACGCGGACACAGGGAGAACACACCACACTCCTCACAGACAGTCACCCGGAGGAAACCCACACAGACACAGAGAGAACACACCACACTCCTCACAGACAGTCACCCGGAGCAAACCCACACAGACACAGAGAGAACACACCAAACTCCTAACAGACAGTCACCCGGAGGAAACCCACGCAGACACAGAGAGAACACACCACACTCCTCACAGACAGTCACCTGGAGCAGGACTCGAACCCACAACCTCCAGGTCCCTGGAGCTGTGACAGAGACACCACCTGCTGCTCCACTGTGCCGCCCGAAAAACAACAGTCACCATTAAATAACAAGAGTAGGGGAATGTTTGAATTATGAATTTAAATTTGTTACACCAAAAATGCTTTAAAATTTATTTGTACAGCAATAATATTAATGTAGAAATGTATAAAAATATATAAAATAGTGCACTGTTTGGGAGAGATTCTGAATGCAGCTATAGTCTTAGAATCATTCTGTTTGCTGCTCTACACAAATTGCTGTTATTTTATTTTAATGGATGTATCTGCTGGGCTCATGTCATGTGTCAGTTCACGTATGTAGATTAATATTATATGAAGTGTTGATTAGAAACTCGTCTTTTTTTTAACCTGCATCAATAAGAATAAATAAATCTACTCTGCAAATTCAAGCCTGAATCCTCCAGGTACTTCACCTGAACTTGTTTTCTCCACTTCCCTTTTAAATCATTGCATATCAATTTAAGAACAAATAACCACAATATGTCTACTGCCCTTGGTTGAAAATGACACTTACGCTAAGGATGTGAGGTCTTAAATACAATCTAGGGCCTAAATAACAGAAACAGCAGATTCAGCTTGTTTTATTCTTCGATTCCTCACTCAGCCGCTTATTTTTCAGTGGAAATCTCGGCAGAAATGGCCTCTGGATGACATGTCTTAGTGGGGGTCTTCCTACATTGGACTCGGAGTGATAGATTGGGGTCAGATGTAAAGGCGTGTTGGAGTCTGTCATATTTTCAGCATGTGTTGATCCATCTGGAGCTGAAGAGAGGGAGAATATTCAGCACAAGCTGGCTGTGAGCATGTGACTGCTATGTGGGAGCAGGGAATCTTCACCATGCATCGTTCACACCATCGAATAATAACTTTAATAACATCGCCTGCCTTCTTCTCTTTGTCTGCTTCTTTTCCATGAAATGTTTCCCAGCAAAATGTCACATAGATTTATTTCCGAGGGGCGAGAGAGCAGCACGAGAACACGCAGAAGAGCGTGTGACCTCAGCTTCTTCCCGACCAGTCATTTCTGCACAATTCCCAACCTTATTTCATCCACATCATCATTTTTTGAAAGTAGTAGACAAACCGTGCAACAGATTATAATTTCACTATTTCATTATCATTTAGCCTTTGTACTTAACCCCTTAATCTCATAACAAGGTGCACATTAGTTTCATAGTACATATGTTATTATATATAATTATTTAACATCATATTTATAATAGAGACAAAATGACAGTCCATAGTAAAGAAAACTAATGAGATCTTAATATATCTATACTTTCTCCTTAATGTCTCTGCAGTGTCTCCTAAATATCTATAACCTCTCTATAGTCCTGCCTCGACAGCTCTGACATAGCTATAGAGTCCTGCTCCAGGTGACTGTCTTTGAGGAGTGTGGTGTGTTCTCCCTGTGTCTGCGTGGGTTTCCTCCGGGTGACTGTCTGTGAGGAGTGTGGTGTGTTCTCTCTGTGTCTGCGTGGGTTTCCTCCGGGTGACTGTCTGTGAGGAGTGTGGTGTGTTCCCCCTGTGTCTGCGTGGGTTTCCTCCGGGTGACTGTCTGTGAGGAGTGTGGTGTGTTCTCCCTGTGTCTGCGTGGGTTTCCTCCGGGTGACTGTCTGTGTGGAGTGTGGTGTGTTCTCCCTGTGTCTGCGTGGGTTTCCTCCGGGTGACTGTCTGTGAGGAGTGTGGTGTGTTCTCCCTGTGTCTGCGTGGGTTTCTTCCGGGTGACTGTCTGTGAGGAGTGTGGTGTGTTCTCCCTGTGTCTGAGTGGGTTTCCTCCGGGTGACTGTCTGTGAGGAGTGTGGTGTGTTCTCCCCGTGTCTACGTGGGTTTCCTCCGGGTGACTGTCTGTGAGGAGTGTGGTGTGTTCTCTCTGTGTCTGCGTGGGTTTCCTCCGGGTGACTGTCTGTGAGGAGTGTGGTGTGTTCTCCCTGTGTCTGCGTGGGTTTCCTCCGGGGTTCTCCGGTTTCCTCCCACACTCCAAAAACACATGTTGGTAGGTGGATTGCCCTGTGAAGGACTGGCGCTCCCTCCAGGGTGTATTCCCACCTTGCGCCCAAAGATTCCAGGTAGACTCTGGACCCTCTGCGACCCTGAACTGGATAAGGGTTACAGATAATGAATGAATGTTGTTTTTTGGAAAAAAAGAAGAAAAAAAGGTGAAAAAAAAAATGATGATGACATTGGGGTCTCACGTTTTCTACAGTTAGGAAAACCCTGTTCTGAGGACACAGGTGGCACCCAAGCTGACCAACAATATTCCAAGTGTGCTACAGAGTGTACAAAGTGTAGCAACCTTTGATTCTCTGAAGAACTGTGCTTCAACTTTATGTTCCTG
>NC_089818.1:272500-317360 GCF_029633855.1 Hoplias malabaricus
TCTTTTATATAGAATTTCTATAGCAGTTCTTTACAGAAATGTAGGTGCAGCCTCTTAAACAGAAGAGGAAAACCATGTCAGCATCTGAAAACATTCGCTAATGCTCCAGTCTCCCCTCATTCAGGCCCTGGACGAAGGTGGTGTTTGCTCTACAAAATGTCTTGGCTCCTTTCACACAGTTCTTCAAGTCTCTGAGAACCTCTCTTTGCTATGCTTACTCATAATTCACATCTCTGTGTCATGACACAGAAATGCATACATGGATCTACACCGAAATATGAGCCTTAAGTGTAAGACTGAATCTGATTAATCTGATCTGAACTGCAGCAACTGATGAGCTACTGCCTCAGGTTTTACATCTACAAGTTTAGGTGAGTGGACGCTTTTAAAACTCCAGCAGCCCTGCTGTGTCTGATCCCAGCACAATGCATAATAACACACCAGCACCACACCACCCCAGACTCTCTGCAGCGCTGAGAATGATCCGCCACCTAAATCAATCCTGCTCTGTGTTTGTGTTGTGGGGTCTTGACCTGTGAATAAGAGCGTGAAAGAGGGCTGAAAAGTATTCAGAGCAACAGGCGCACTCCCGTCTGTAAAATATAAGTACAAATTTCACCTATACGGTCAGTGCAGCTGATAAAATGGATACAGAATGCAGAAACATGGGTGGATTTAATGTTATGGCAGATTGGTGTATTTTTTTTAAAAAATTTAAAAAACAACAAAATAAAAGTCCCATGCCTGGCATCTGCAATTGTACAAATCCTGCATTCCAGAATAAAAACATAGTAAAGGTAAAGTGGAACCTAAAGCGGGGTAGATGCGAGCAGTTGGGTTCCATTGGTTTCAGACAAATATTTCAAACTCGACGGATTGTGTTCAACAACCAAAGGCAGTTCACAGTCGCGCATTTTTGTAGGTCCTTTAAAAAATGTCCGAATGTGTGAATAACATTGTTCTCAGAAAGGCTGACACTGTTACAAAGAAAAATATCAAAAGCTGTTTGGTATATGACCACAGAAGTGCGCTCATGCCTTGCCCGGTATCTGTTATTTTGCCCACTCGCTCTGCACAGTACACCTCAATGAACACAATCCTTCACAAATTCCTGCCATTATTTTCTTGCTTTTACCAAACAGCTTCGCAAAGAAACTTTCTCTTATTCTGAAAGGGACACATTCCCTCATGCGTAATTATTAGACTGTAACTGTACAAAAGTGTTTTGCTGCTGTTGCTTGGAGATGGCATGTTTAGGCGGCCAAGAGCTACTCAAACCTGTCTGTCCTCACCACATCACTCACTAGTGCTGCTGATCTTGATGGAGAAAGAAACACTCTGTTGTAAAAGTCAATTAAAGGAGTAGCAGTAATAATAATTATAATAATAACAATAATACATTATTATTATTTTGATTTCTACAGCACCTTTCATATACAAAATATAGCTTGATGTACTTTTTCAGTTTTTTAAAAAATATATTACAAATATAGTGTATCAATTAAAACCACAGTTTAATATAAACATGAAGACAAAATGAAATGTAAATAAACAGGAAATATGTATATATGATTATTGCGGAGGGATCTGTGAACCCTAGCTAGAACAGATCTAACACTTAATGTCACTATAATAAAGTGAAGCATGACTATGAAGGTGTGTGACGCTATTTAGTTTTGCAGCACTATTTTTGTAGTATGACATTATTTTCATGTATTTAGCGGCCCCCTGAATTTGGAGTCAGTTCTAGCTTTAGAACTAGAGTCTTCACCCACCTGTAGACTAAGAAAAGGGCAACATCCTCATCTGTTTTCATGCTTTTCAACTTTTATAGGTCTCTCCACTGTCCAATCCCCTCCAGATGCAGTTTCTTGGCTTCTTGGCTGTGGCTGAGAAAAAGGTTAGACATCATGAGCCAGTTTAGTCCCCAGACACTTAGCCAGAGTTACATACAAATTCCAGATAGTTTTCTAGTGTGTAAACAGACCGGAGAGCAAGCAAATGGTGAGGAAACATTCTCTGAATTTTATTTTAAAAAATTAGTGTAGTGGATTAAAATAATCAACATCTTTAAAGTTGAGCTAATTATCAAAAATGAAGGCCTTCAGAAATATGCTGTTTAACTGATGTTGCATTAGCAGATATTGGCTGGGGCTTTCACCGTCCCAGCTTGGAAACACTGTCCAATAGGATGAGACCCATTTAGTGGATGGGAATTTTACGTTATTAGATGAGGAGAAAAATAAAGAAGAAACATTAAAATTAAGCTGCACCCTCACTGTGTTGTTGCCTGATTTCTTTCCTTTTCCTTATGGGTCAGTTAGGGTCAAAGAAAGGTCTCTAGGATAATGCACTGGTTTATTCTGTTCTGATTCTGCTTTCACAGAAAAGACTTTTATAAAAACCCTTGACAAATCATCACTGTTCTTCCCACGACAGATCAACCTGCCAAGGAACTGTGTGTGTGTGTGTGTGTGTGTGTACACTGCCACCATTTGTTTTGGTGCAGGAGCTTTTCTTCTGGTGGCATATCACTAACACCCAGCCAAACATAAACGGCAGGTGCTTCCTGTCAAGACGCCATGCGTTCTTTAAGGGTTCTTAAAAGGGCTGTTGGGTGGTGGACACAACCAGTTAAACATCACAGAGCACCCCTGCCTCTATAACATACGACCAGTGCACACTGTAGTCTTAAGAAGGAAACATGGAAACATAGTAATTAGTACAATAACATGGTAAGAATAGCTTTGATATGTGAGGGTAACATTGAACTGCCTCATGTCCAAAGGCTTGGTGTCACAGGTTCAAATCCCAAATCAAAGACATTTGGCAGTGACCTGCTGGTTCAATGAAATCCTTGCCCCATCACAGAACATATGAATAAGGCTTCATATCTGATCTAGGTACAAGATGAACAAAGTTGATTTGTGATTCATACTGCGCTGAATGCTGGACATCAGAGGACATTTAGCTGCATTTGCGTATGAAATGTGCTATACAAATAAAGACTATTACTATTATTATTATTATTATTATTATTATTATTATTATTATTATTATTATTCAAGACCTACAAGAAAAGGCCCCCGTATCTTTTTCTCCAGGCTCAGCACTGCAGAAACTGCACTATGTAACATTTAGAGGAGGTTCTGTTTCTGCACAAGCAGATGTAGAAAAACAGCTGATATTAGGGGAAACACCCTGGAATCCAGGTCTCATCATTACATGTCTTCATTGTATTATAGTGTGCACAGACCTTTTCCTCTTTTCCAAACACAGTTCATTTGTGTTGTTTCCGTACAGGTTTCCCTCTGCTGGCCAGTGAATGATCTCCATCTCTCTCGGACACTGGCCCTTGGGGATGCTAGACAGCTGTTCTGGAGGGGGGGGTCATGTGACCAGGCTGCTGGTTTCTGGGTCGTCCAGCCGATGATGACCGGGGGCGAAGAAGAGGATGGCTGGTGATGTCCAGGACATGACCACAGGCCATGGCGCACTGGAGCAGGTCTGAGGCTCAGGCGTGCCTTTTTGGATTTGCACGAAATCCGAGTGATGGGCCTGGGTTTCCGGAGGAGACGTTATTGGGAGAGAGTGGTACTAATCCACAGGGCTGGTTGAGGCGGGTTGGAACTCTGGTGTCCCATTAAGAATGGCCGTGAGGATCATAAGGTTAGGGTTCAGGGTTCTGGACTTGCTGGAGGTAATGCGATCTGAAGGTCAGTGCTGAAGCTACTCTCCTCTGAATGAAGGCTATTAGAGTAATGGAGAGAAACTGAGAGACTGATAGAAGTAGGTGGTTATCTCTGTGCCTGAAGCACTTCGCTCAAAGCGTGGTTCATGGACTCGGAGCAGTCTGTGATCAAGGGTAAATCGCCCTTGTCCAAGGCCTTTTTGATCTGAAGCCGTACTACAAAAGACACTTCTTTACCTGCCTTTTTTTATCTCCGTGGTTATACTCAGCACAGGCATGCCACCTTAAGTGAAAGCTCAGGTCTCCCACCGGTTCTTACATTCTTCTAATATTACACAATCAGAGCCATAACTTGCTTTCTACATCCTTTGCTTTATTCATTCTTTGCTGTTTCCAGTCAGTCTTTAAATGGACACTTTTTGAACTCTTTCTATAAATTTTAATTCACATCAGTGCCATGTAACAGATGCTCTTATTCAGCGTGACTTACAAAAGTTCTCATAAAACCCTATAAATTAAAGACCAGGGTAATAAAAAGCTATTGGTATGTTCTGTCTATTCCTGGGGTAATTTGCCCCAGAGAACATTAAGATTAAGACCCAGTGTGTTTTCTTGGTAGTAAATATTTTAAGACAATGTTTTGAACTCAAAGCATTAAAGCAGTTTGTTCACCGTGTATGTGAGTTACTTTTCTGTGTGTTCAAATGATAAATAAATGATACAATTAATATGAATAAACTCATTTGTTGTGAAATGGTTCCTTGTAGAGAAGCATCAGCTTTGGATTCTTTGTAGAGGTGAGGTTTACAGTGAAAATGTAGTCATTTTATTTGCTATTCATAAAAACATGAACCTACACGTCTTTCATGTCAAGTGTAGTTTTTAAACACGTCAGCTTTCAAATTATAAAATCTGTGCACATTTCTCTTTGCAACAATTTTGTCTTTAAAGGAGCACTAGGTAATATTTCTACTTTAAAATTACAGCTTCAGATTCTTTGTGATGCTCCACTGACATGTAATATAGAGAATAGAGCCTCTGTCATTGCTACTAAACACTGCAGAAACTTTACTACGTGACTTTTGTAGGAGGGTCAGAAACTCAAAACACCCACTAAAGATAGCAGAAAGTATGCCTGAGTGGCAAACCACCACATTCTTATGCATTTCATGTCAAAGCTATCTGAATTACACTAGAAGTCGTACACTGGGTACGAATTTTTTTGTATTTTTGCTCCTCGGCTCTCCCTACAATTGCAAAGTGTAATTCACTTTAAAAGCTTGTTACTATATGGACTAGATCTTAGTATAAGGTAGGAAAAGTTCATAAAAAAGTAGACTGAGATTTAAAAAATCAATTTAAGAAAAATGACTATAAATATTTTTTTAATAAATAAATAAATAACAGAACTGCATAATTGAGGGATGCTTGTGGTGTTTTGTGAAAGCATTACTTGTCATAATTCCAATGAAGCTTCAATCTTCTGCATGCAATTGTCTTTTCTCTTTCTAGACTGGTTCACCACTCCTTACCGGAGGAATCAAGATCACCAAATCCCAATTAGGTTTTAAAGTTGTTCAGTGCTCTGATGTCTTCAGATGAATCCACACTCCAATAAAACCTGACCTGTACATTAAACAGGCATCAAGTAGCAATAGTTTCAAATCAGACTCTTGACTCTACTCAATCAAATATATAGAGATCACCAGAATTACAATGCAAGAGATTCTCACAATCTCAGATCTTGTCACTCTAGTATCGGCCAAATGGGCGTTAGGATTTTAACTCAAGGTTCCAAAGCTCGTCTATAGCAAATACAAAGAGGAAATGTAGTTGTATGACCTCTTTGAGCACAGAATAGTGATTAAAGGTTTTTCTTAGCAGTGTTATTTACAATTTTAAAGCATATTTCTCGCTCTAACTGAAGTGCACTTTAACGCTGCTGGCGAGTGCTTCGGAAAACAGGAAATGGAGTCTCGCAGCATGACACACACCGTTCAGTAGGAGGGACTTAAACGTGATTGGCTGATGCTCTAAAATTAAAAGAGGATATTGCATTGTGAAATATAATGTCATTTCTTTGTTGTAGTTATTTGTTAACTAATATTAGAAGCTGTCTAATATTTATATTTAGTCTTAAGAAGGTTCATTTTAAATAATAAATGAAATATGCTATATTTGAAAGTTTAATTTTCATAACTATAGATATGTTACTGGTTGGTTTAGGGTGATTCCTATTCCTGCCCTCCTACAAATGTTACATAGTGCAGGTTTTGCAGTGCTTAGCCTCTAGTAGCAGTGGCGGAGGCTCTATTTTCTCTAAAAAAATAGAAGGTCAGTGAAGCATCATAGTGATTTTGAAGCTGTTATTTTAAGGTAAGTATATTACCTAATGTTACTTTAATGAATGAACAATGCAGATGTTTAGAAACATAATTGGTAATCAATAAATCTTGTTTGAGGTTTATTGTCGTTCAGTCTTCTACTTCCACCGAAGAGTTTGTCTGTAGGTTTTTGAAGCCAATGTCACTTCTAATCATGTCCTCAATGTGTCCCTTTTTAGATCAACACACAACATTAATTGGGATCTCTCTCAAAGCAGGTTGATTGGACGTGACACTTTGGTGGAGCTGGTCCTTTTTAAATTTGATGAAGCATTGTGGGGGTGTTGGGGTGGAGGGGAACAAACAAAATGAAATTACTGACCAGCAGATTTGACAATTACAGTTAATTAGCCCGAGCACTGGGAGGTGTGAAGACGATCCTGAGCCGCGTGCTTTAAATGAAGCTAATGATGCTTTGACCTAGATTCCCTCAGGGAAGGGTCTTAGCGTTTAAGGGAAAAGATCTTCCACCTCAGGCTATGGTAATGTCCCTATCACCCCATTTTTCTCAAGGAAAGTCTTCTTAGTGAAGGAGAGCAGGGATTCCTGCCTTGTTTACCATGCTCTTTCAGTGGAAATCTTCACAAAAGAGTGCAGTGAAGAGGGAAGAAGATGGGATACGATCACCACACACTTGATTACATTTTTTCAGCGAGCTGGATAAAGCAACCCGCCGCAAGGGCGCTTGAAAAGGCCTCTGCTCCTGACAGAGCATGTTTTACATGGCTCAGAGCTTATTAGACAGATTAATGTCCCATGCTTGGGTTCCCCACAGTAACAAGCCCTGCTACAGTCTCCCAGTCTCTCCCATCAGCCACTGCACCATTGTTTTAGAGGAAGCACCAAATGAATTCTTAGCTGGTGATCAAGCTCCACTCATAACTTGCCTCTTTCTCCTGATGGTAGGTAAGATCCAGGCTTTTATCTTTCTTGTGCAATTATTTGTCATTGTTCAACGTACAACAAAATGCATCTGTGGCAGTGAACACTCACACACACTCGTGCACTAGGAGCTGTGAACACTCACCTAGAGCAGTGGGCAGCCAGTTGTGGGTTCAGTGCCTTGCCCAAGAGCACCTCATGCATGTAGCCGTGTAGAACTACCCCTTCGGGAAGTCTATTCATCTGTCCTCTCTTCCCCTATCCCTCCATCTTTATGGTGACGTATAAAGAGACAGAAACCCCTTTAGATCTGATCTTTTGTCCCACCCACCAAAGCTATCACCCCCCCCCCCTTAAAAAAACACTAAAGAAGAAGGGGCAGTTAGGGGGCACAGTGTTTCAATTAAAGCTTGCCTTCTCTCCTTTGAGGGAGAGAGGGGCGAGAGTACAGGTCCAAATATTTACATTAGGCCGCATCAGCTTGACGGCTGGGTGACAGAGCGGAGAGATTGGCCATTTGATGCCGCCAAGAGGCCATTAGCTGAGCTAAATGACCAGAAAGAATCTGGACCAGACAGGTGTCCTCACAGGAGCAATAGACCACAACCACACACTTCCTTCTGTACACCACTCACGGCAGTAATTACACTAAATCTCCAAAAGTTTGTCAACAGCTTTTATAACCTGTGAATTCTGCTAATTTATGGCGCACGCTTTGTGGACACTGTGTGTGATCTTTATAGAAAGGCTTAAGAAGAAATGAGATGCTCTTGGGCAGCGTAGGGTCACCGTGCCCAATGCAAGATGTTGGTTAAAGGGATATATCCCCCAGCAATCCCTTAAGAGCCCAGGACTTGCAGGAGGTTCCAAAGGTTTGAACATATTTTTTTAAATAATTGTTCTAAATTTAAACAGATGTGATAATAATATTCACTCAGTGCTTTCAGGGACTTCCTTAAGTGAAGCACCTCTTCAGTTCAGAAGAAGGCTGTTTACTCGCCGTTGTTTGTGTTCTTAACCTTGTCTGTTTGGGAAACAAATTTTTTTTTCCTACATATGTATTTTTCAGTTTTGTGCCGGGGACATAATGAAGTCATTGAAATTGCTGCAAATGGAGCCAAAATGTTGGAAACTAGTCACTGGAACAAAAAGGCAAAGTAGAGGAGGCTTTGTGACTTTGTTTCTGCAGATGGTGACTCTGTCATGGGTGCCCTGGGTTGAGTGAAAGTAGCTTTTACATGTTTTAATTTGTAAAGTAAAGGAATTTCATTATATGTGTATAACACTGAACAACTCCTTCTGTATAATACTCACATCTGCAACTTACATTTCATATCCAGAGGTTGGTAGAAAGCCATTATATTGTTTAAAAAAATGATAAGGGGCACACATTGTCTCTACAGAAAAGTCATGAAAAGAAATAAAATATTGGACATGAGCTAATATCACCATTCCCAGTGCCAACCTTGGTTAGAGGTCTATAAAAGCCTCCTGACCTCACTAATATAGCTTTGAAAGATAAATACCAACCAATCCTGTCAGAAATTTTCACAGAAGATAAGCTGTAATTGTAGCAAAAGTGGGATACGCTTCCCATTAACACCCTTCATATTAGAAGAAACAGCCTAATTCTGTACTCTTTTACATCCTCCCAGTATCTAACTGTTTTTTCAGTAGTGCACATTAATGAGACGGCTAGGAAGATAGCAGGGGATTCTATGTGACTGTGTCCTGTTGACTGGGTGCTGTTTGAGAGAGTGGAGAAGCCTGTTGGTCTTGACTTCATCCTGTGGAGTGTCTTTTAAGCACATGGACGCTCCTGGGGCTTTATTTTCCTGATGCTGCGTTAGCAATGGCGTGTTAGCATTAGCGAAGCAAATGCTGTTTCAGGGCCTTGTGAAAGAAGGGGGGACTGCAGGGAATGTGAATTACTGAGATTACTCTCCTCCTCCTCCTCACTCCCTGACATCTCCACTCCTCTGCCATTATCTATGCTCACTAGCTGCCCTCCAGGTTAGCATTAGCGTTAGCATTAACAATACTGTCTGTGAGGTGTGACGATGGTATGTCCCACACAGAATCAATTTAAGTTCAAATACCACTAACCTGTGGTAGAGTTAATGATATTGTGCATTTTTTTTTTATTTTGTTTTAATTTCTCTCCTGTTGCTACACTTTTCTAAGAAATTTTACAGGTTATTAGACATATAAGCTTTTCTTTTTCTGGATAGTTAACTGTCCAAAGGACCATGAAACCATTAAAGTATACATTGCATTGTTTATTTCAAATCAGCCTCAGGTGAAACAATAATGAGTGAAAACCTCAAAAAATGCAGTAAAACATAAGTGCAGTTGGTCAAAAAATCTAAATGAAAATTCAGAAATAATATAAAAATTTAATTTAATGAATAATATGGGATAATTCTGCACATGGAATGTGTAAAAAAAACAAACAAAAAAAAACAGTTAACAATATCATTTAACATAACATTTTTCATTGGCACTTAGTAAAATTAAATATTTTTGAATATAACTAAAACAATGAGCTATGCTTTTGTTTGTAAGACATGATTTAAAATCATCAACAGTTGAAGCTAGTCTCACTCACGAAGTAGTAATAAGCGGCGAAAAAAACACCACTTTTGAAATATAGGAATATATTTGTACATTTAGTTTTAATAATCGCTGCAGTTCATGGCCAAATGATATGGAATGAAGTGATATTTTACTAGTAATATCTGACAGCAGTGGAATTTAATGATGGTATAATGCACTTACAGGCTTTAAATGGCTTCATATCATTAATGTACTTTCTTAAAGGAGCCATCATTCATTACACTCCCTTTAAAATGAGATGCGTATTTTCTATGAATGTGATAAACCAGCTGAGAGCGAGCGTTTGTGAGACTCTGACCCCAGAGGAGGTTCTCTAATTAAATGCATCGTCTTTGGCTGACTTTAATGGACAACATGCTGCTGCGTGTGGACCGGAGGCATCACTGTCACGCAGCAGAATCAAGTAAAGAAGCCAATTATCGTGATAAAACACAGGTTGCAATGCTGGTTTAAAGTGGCTCTGAATGCCCCTGCTCTCCCGCTCGTATTTTAAGCCTCGCGCTCCAGGGGAGAAGGCATGGAGGAGGCCACGAGCCAATTATCATAACAAGGCCTCGGTGGAATGAGGACGGACAGCAGCAGGAGGAAGAAGTGGCGTTCCTGCCTCCTTTACGCTTGATTTGGGAAGTTTTTCCGAGGTCGAGTCGCTGGGAGATTGCGGATGTAGCCTTGAGCCTTTTGGACGCAGAGGCGTAGCTGTGTAGACGACATCTACGAGGCTTTATTACGGACTTCTACTGTGTGCAGAAGGCATAAGATAATACACAATAATACAAAAACCAATCCCTACCTCCAGGTAACGGCAGTTCATGGCCTTGTGAGCGGCCTGGGGCCAGCCGGTCTGTTTATCTCAGTGTGTGTGTGAGTGTGTGTGTGAGTATGAGTGCACACTTGGTGCCAGAACACATTTCTGAAATAAGCTGTCATCAAATCATTTTATGTTCCAGGGAGCACTTGTGCAGAGGTTTGCCATCAATATGCTGAATATTTGCTGACTGTTTGGTGCCCTGAAGAAAAACGCACTTTAATAAAGCGATGACATGTAAATACATGCATAGAATAACACCTTCTCCTCTCAGCACCACATGGACGCCATATTTAATACCTCTGCACAGTACAGAGCAGTTTGGAATGTTATAAACTGTATGTTAGTACTTCACGACATGAATAAAGTATGAATAATAGTATTAATTATTGGTATAGCATCACATTCCTGCCAGAGGGGGCGCTGCAAACTAGTCATAAATTCTTTGTTGTCTAATTACCAGGTGGATCAGGAATGTCACTTAGAGGAGCACATTTATTTCATATTAATACACGATGGGCATTCAATAAGTTTTCAATATAGGTATGAAATAAAACACATGAAATTTATATACATCTTTCTTAATTAGCAGGGACAATAAAACCTTTTTATTTCATTTTAATGTGATGCATCAAAGAAATAATTTGAACTTACTTCATATAAATGCCATTAGTGAACACACATTTACAAACATTACTGAAGTGTTTCAGCAGTGTTTATAAAAGATGTCCTTGTACTTCTTAATCATTCGAACTGGAAACGATTCCCTAAGACAATGTACTGGGAACGTAAACCCACTTCATTTAATAAAGAACTCTTGTAGAACCATCATTTTTAAGTGTGTAATTATTTTTTTTTTCATAAGGAGTAATTTTTGATGGAGAATATCAGTGAAACATGTTTATATATATATATATATTAATGTATCTTGTAATAACATTGTAATGTTAATGTCATTGTGATGAAAAGCCTTTCTCCTGCAGTGGGAAGTGTGTTATTAAAGCGCACTGTAAAAGGAAGAGCTAGAAGAAGGGGAGCTGTCTCCTGCTGTCTGTGTAAACTCTATAATGAGATAATTACGGCCTGCTGACTGCAGCACAGTGATGTGGGGTAAGGAAGGAACAGCAGGGAAAACAGGCCAATCTGTGTGTGTGTGTGTGTGTGTGTGTGTGTGTGTGTGTGTGTGTGTGTGTGTGTGTGTCTCCAGTACCAATCCGCCCACCAAACCCCAGGCTATGCTTTCTCTCTGAAGGAATTCTTCCATGCTTATTCTCTGTCGGCGAACTGTCTGAGCGAATCGATCCAAACAAACGATTCATTCTCAGTGAGCCATATGACTGAATCATCCCATGCAGGAGACTACATCAGTGACGCATTCTGTACTGGATCATTCTGTACATGAATCACTTAAATGAATAATCTCAAGTTGGTGATTTGCTTATGACTGTATCCTGTGAATTGTTTGAATCATTTTTCTGTCAGTTGATTCCCTCTAAGTAAGAATTTGTGTTGGAGATTCTCTCTGAATATATTGTTTTAATGTTTTTTTGTTTTTTTTTTCAGATTCATGGAGATTCTATTACTGAAGCTCATTCTGGGAGAATAATATAATGTTCCTCAAAAATTAAATGAATGATCTGAACAAAATCCTGTGTGTTGGTGTGTTTGCCTAATGATTTTTTCTGTGTGGGGAAAGCACTCTGAAGGAATCATCACACGATGAACTGTTTCATACTGATTCCTTTTGAATGAATCACTTCAAATTGGGGATTCTCTTTGTGCGAATCACTCTGTGCTCTCTCTCTCTCTCTCTCTCTCTCTCTCTCTCTCTCTCTCTCTCTCTCTCTCTCTCTCTCTCTCTCTGTGTGTGTGTGTGTATGTGTGTGTGCATGAGTATAAGTGTGCCCATGCCCATGTGTGTTTAGGTGCATTCCTCAAACAGCAGCTTCAGTCAAGGCCTTGTGTCATTCTTCCATCTTTTAATCAAAGTTTTTGTCCATCCAAGTAGTGACTTTGAGTGTGTGTGTGTGTGTGTGTGTGTGTGTGTGTCAGTAATGAAAAGCACCGCTGGCTGTGCAGTCGCTGGACTGTAATTGACTTGTTCTTCTGTGATTTTCATAATGGACACTGGCGAACCACAGCATGTTTATTTGCCTATGAGAGATGTCAGAAAGGATTGAAGCTTTCCTTACACACGCACACACACACACAAACACTGACTGCGGCTACGGGCAGGCCACCCTGACATTGGCTGCCTGCCTCATTATGCAGATGAAAAAATGTAAATAAATGATGTGTAGATGTGGAGATTTGGGCTCAAACATTCACAAGGCCTGAAGGAGACTCGAACCCAAGCGAGGTGGGGGGGCCGGGGGGGGGGGGGGGGGGGAGGACAAAGGGGCGGTCCAAAATACAACAAAAAAAATAATGAAGCCTGTTTTTTTTTTACGGTATTATAATATATGAGTAATGAAAATAAAGCATGTCCTTTGACCTGAAGACCTGGCGACTGGCGTGGTTGTCATGGTTGTCATAGCGATTGCCTGCTGTCAGCCTCTCAGGTTTAATTGAAATCACATTACATTAGTTTGTGTGTGTCTGGTGTGTGTGTGTGTGTGTGTGTGTGTGTGTGTGTGTGTGCGTGTGTGTGTGTATCTGTCTGAGCAAAAAAAAACAAACAAATAAAAACAGTTTAGTAAAGAGTCGACTCACGGAAAGGTAGAGAATCCCACCGTCCATTTTTCTCAAACTGAGCAAATCAGAACCAGACTGAGGACATACCATGTTTTTCCTCTGGTGCCGGTGCCACCAGATGATAATTATTCATAAACATTTAATAATATCACATTGAAAATGCATAGAAATTAACAATTTAATTATTAAGTGTAATGCAGCTGCAGTATAAACGTAAAATTTAAATTGTCAGTCTGATTTCACTCCTAAAGCATGTAATACACGTCTGCCAACTTAGACCACCATGTCAGGAGTCAGGGTCTTTGTGCCACTAAACTGTGAACGGCACATCCTACTAACACTGCTCATGAGATACAGGGTTAGGGTTTGCACAGAAACAATGTACAATATATAAGAATCCATCATTTTAGAAAAGATTCTACAACGTTATAACCTTAAATTCCACACTAGGCCTCAAACATTAAAAGTTGTTTCACAAGAATTAGTATTTTATTATTGACAATATCATCAATAATGTCAACAATAACACTTTTATCCTATTTCTATCTACGAAGTGAACTTTTAGATGTTTTTGTGTTATTTTGAATGCAGAGCATAAATGGATTATATATGTTAATAACAACTTAATTACAAATTAATGATGTACATAGCTGTGTAATTACATTGGAATGACAAGGAAATTACAGTAAAGACTCCTTATTCAAAACTATTTATTGATTTTTTTTTTTTTTTGCAGATTATCTATTGCGTGTCTGTATATATATAAAAAAAAACAATATAAATGAAGCCATAATTTTATAAAATAGTATGAAATTTGTCAAAGTCAATAGTCAATGTTAGGCCTAAAAAAATTTAAAAACATATTTTAAAAAGTAAAAAACACAGGAAAATGTAATTAATGGTAATATCATTTGTATCACCTTCATTTCTATTAGAAGTTTTAAAAAAACTTCTAAATGTTTTGCCTTTTTTGTGAATGCAGAGGTTAAGTACATGCTTAAATCTTCTTATGTAGCTGAATACTAACACTAAGAAAATGAATGCCTACTGTAGATTAAAAATATATTTGAATAGGGAAAATGATCTTATATAAAATCCTACTTAAGTAGCTCTGCCCATGGCACAGATCAGACAGTCCACCATGATCTGATTTCTTCTTTAATGGCCTCTTTTTTCATTATTCATCCAGAGAGAGAGAGAGAGAGAGAGAGAGAGAGAGAGAGTCGGGACGCCGTAATGAGATGATTGGCTCTTCCATCCAACTTTTCAATTCTCAATCATCATCCTCCTCCTCCTCAGAGACATCATTAAAGTAATTATTGTAAGCTCCAGCAGTCGCAGGCGGATGCAAAAGCAAGGGATGAATCTTTTTTTTTTGTCCTTTATCTCAGGCTTGGGGTGGACTGGGTGAACGTATTTTTCACCAAACATTTGCTTGGCTTCTATTGTGACAACGGTCAGAACTCATCATTTTCTGTGCCCTGAGAGAGAGAGAGTGTGTGTGTGAGTGAGAGAGAGAGAGAGAGAGAGAGAGAGAGAGGTAGCTGATATTTAAAAAAACGTTAAGGTTTTGTTCTGTCTTCAGATGTGTGTGTGTGTGTATGTGTGTGTATGTGTGTGTGGTATATACAGCAGTACTATACAATACTATGACAGTTCTATAGCAATCAAATATAATAAAATATAAAGATGTCTGAGCACCTGTGTGTGTGTGTGTGTGTGTGTGTGTGTGTCAGCTCCAAATGTGTGCTGGAATTTAAGTTCTGCAGAGGTTTGTTTTGTCAGAGATCTACTGGGAAGAGCCACATAATACACCCTGCTCATGTCCAAATTTACACACATTTCATGATCAATGCCAATAATACCCATAATTCCTTTCTTCTCTTGGTGCTCTCACGCTGCGTCCCTGGTGAACAATGTGTGTCACAGTCCGCTTCTTCCTCACGCTCAACTCATTCATAACAACCTTGAGCAGGGGAAGTAAAAGTGAATAAAAGAAGCGTGGACTCATCGGTTTAAGAGACAGTTGACAGTAATATGCTCCGCAAATTCTCTTTGTGTTGATTAATTTACTACATCATTTGCACACGGCTGCTGTTCTTTATACTGTGTGAAAATGTCATGATGAATGAACCAATAGAAATGCTTCAAAATTACTTTGAATAATTTTTTTACATTGACTTTCACTGAAATTTCATTTTTTTCTTCTGTAAAGTTACTGAGATACTGTACTTTACAGAGATACAGTTACTGTATCTAATTTTTTTTACTGTCTCCACATTAAGAATGTTATTATCCAGTTCAGTTTGGTCCAGTTAAAACACCCAGTTAATGAAGAATTAAGGATTGGGTCAGTGTCTGTTGGTCAGTTTTATACTTGGTACACACACATACCTCCATTACACCCAGCGAGAGGTATTTCTTAGTAGCTCTGCCAGTCTTAAAAGCCTCTTGCATATGAAAAGGGAAGAGTTTATAGATTGAAGAGAAGTTTGAACTGTTTCTGTGCTTTTTTGTGCAAATTTTATGATTGTTCAATTATGAATTCAGCCACCTGTAAACACACCACACTCCTCACAGACAGTCACCAGGAGGAAACCCATGCAGACACAGGGAGAACACACCACACTCCTCACAGACAGTCACCAGGAGGAAACCCACGCAGACACAGAGAGAACACACTACACTCCTCACAGACAGTCACCCGGAGGAAACCCACGCAGACACAGAGAGAACACACCACACTCCTCACAGACAGTCACCCGGAGGAAACCCACGCAGACACAGGGAGAACACACCACACTCCTCACAGACAGCCACCTGGAAGAAACCCACACAGACACAGAGAGAACACACCACACTCCTCACAGACAGTCACCTGGAGCGGGACCCAGGTATTAGCCCTAACTGGAGGCCTAGAAAGCACTCAGGGTTGCCCACTGAGGTTAGGGTTCCAGCGTTTAGTTTAGTAGCTTTTAACCAAATTAATTACATCAGATATATTTAATGAATGATACATAATGTCGAGTTTAGGGCAGTGATTCCTGAACTATTTCTGCAGTGCTCACCTTTTGAAAATTGGAGGTTTTTTGAACCCCAATCCGACACATCTTTGGCTTTTAAACTCCACTGAAGCTTATTTTATACGCTGTAATTCTCACAAAAGTTCTTATTAAAGAAAAGAAAAGAAAAATAAATACATAGATAAATCACCTTTACATGGTTCAACTTATTTTTATTTATTTATTTTTAACTGGAATTATTACAAGTGCCCAGTATTACGTGTCTCATTCATTTACCTTGGTGTGTACCTGCCCACAAGTTCTCTACCATTTTACTAAAGTAAGGGTTAAGGTTAGGGTCGGGCTCTGCGTGGGGGATAGAACTTAGATTCTGAGTTGTATTTACTGGTGAATGTGTGCATTTCTTGCTTTTTGGTACAAAAACATAGCACTGATACTTGGCTGCTTTAATATAGATACTGGGTTGAGGGTGTGCCATAAAATAAATGTATTACTGAAATGTTTTTAATAACTCTGGCTGAATAGTGTACTTCAGGACAGGTATCTGTATATTATATATGATATATTGTCCTGCATGCTCTGTCCTGATCTGCTTGTCACTAATAGCGCAGATCCCCAAATTGGCAGCAGACAATTGAGACAATCTCATTCAATTACAATCAGAATGAGCAGGAACCAATAAGAGCTTTTGAAATTGGACGCTGAGAGAGATTCACAACAACAGAGTGGTCACATGTGTGCGTCAGACAAAAGAGGAGGCAAGTGACCCCTCCATTTTCTATCAGTTCACTAATAATCCATTCATAGTGGGGTAGAACAGGCCTCTGGGTTAAAGCACAAGCATTAGCCCTGGTCACTAATCACTGTGGCCAGCTTCCCCGCTGTTACAGCACCTACAAGCCAGGCCTGTAATAGCCCTTATTTTCCTCTTTTAATCCGACCGTCCGCTCCTTTTCTCCCAGCCCCTGTGGGAGTGCTGAGGACTAGCGCTGTGTAAATAGGTGTCACCAACACGTGTCTTCTGTTCTGGACACTTCAGAGTCTGAGGGGGCACGTCTGATCCCCGGCGCTGATCTGGGGACCAAAGCGGGTGGATGGTAAATGCAAACTGAGGCAATGTGATATTTTTTCTTGATTGATGGAGTAACTGACCACTGATGTTCTCATTGATGTATGCCATCAAATCAGGAGCAAGCAAGTTCTCAATATCTAGTTTAAAGCCTTCCCAGAAGAGTAGAAGAGGATGTGAAGGGGTAATAATCTTGTGAAAACTACCTAGGTGTCCATAAACTAATATTATACACTGAACGATCGCTGGATTAGGAACATCTACCTTGTGTGTTGTGCTGGTGTAGAGTGGATCAGACACAGCAGTGCTGCTGGAGATTTTAAACCCTGTGTCCACTCACTGCCCACTCCTGTACTGTCAGAGACAGTAGCTCATGTGTCGCTGCACAGTCCTAGTCCTTCATCAGTGACACAGGACGCTGTCGGCCGGATGTTTTCGGTCGGTGGACTGTTCTCAGTCCATACACTGAGGGGTTTAAAAACTCCAGCAGCACTGCTGTGTCTGATCCACTCTACACCAGCACAACACACACTAACACACCACCACCACGTCAGTGTCACTGCAGCGCTGAGAATGATCCACCACCACATCACACCTGCTCTGTGGGGGTCCTGAGTAATGGAGAACGAGGTGAAGTGGGTAAGAAAGTATGCAGAGCAACAAGTGGACTGCAGTCTGTAATTGTGGAACTACAAAGTGCTCCTGTGTGGTCAGTGGAGCTGATGAAATGGACAATGGGTGGAGGTGCATGGTAGGTACATGTTCCTAATCCAGTGATCAATCTGTGTATAATGTGTAATATACTATGAGAAGAATAGTAAATGATTTATTTAGAAACTAAAGGGAAACCAGACTAAAGCTGGGAAATATTAGCGATATTATATAGAGATATACATTCTGGTTTTTATTACACACAAACACACACACAGAGAAAGAGAGAGAGGGAGAAAGACACAGAGAGAGAGAGAGAGAGAGAGAGAGAGAGAGAGAGAGAGAGAGATAGATAGAGAGAGAGAGATGGAGAGGGAGAGAGAGATGGAGAGGGAAAGATAGGGAGAGAGGGGGAGAGAGAGGGAGAGAGAGAGAGAGAGAGAGAGAGAGAGAGAGAGCGAGAGAGGGAGAGAGAGAGAGAGCGAGAGAGGGAGAGAGAGAGAGAGAGAGAGAGAGAGAGAGAGAGGAGAGAGAGAGAGAGAGAGAGAGAGAGAGAGAGAGGAGAGAGAGCGAGAGAGGGAGAGAGAGAGAGAGAGGGAGAGAGAGATATTATAATATTGAGAATTTATTGAATTTGAATGTGTGAGGTGAAAGGTGTTATATTCTGGTAGCTGCTTGTCTCTTTCTTTCTGTGTGTGTGTGTGTGTGTGTGTGTGTGTGTGTGTGTGTGTGTGTGTGTGTGTGTGTGTGTGTGTAATTGAGTCTCAACACCTAATCCAATTACAGCCAGGGTGTATGAGTACAGCTTTATTTCCTTGTGGATTGTCCTGCTTTGGTCAATGGGCCGCTCCTTTTGTGGTGTGTGTGTGTGTGTGTGTAAGGCCTGAGCACGAAGCGAGGTGTGTGGATTTTCTCAGGCTTTAGAGCACATCTACCTTCTCTCTGATATTTATTTATATGGAGATGGTCAGGGGACACAACAATGGCGTCTTTTTCCTGCTGGAGTGTGTGAGCATATGTATGAGCACGGGGAACATTTGGTGTGTAAAATTGTCTTTGGTTTGGTGGAGTGATTTGTGGGGGAGTGTGTGTGAGGACTGGTTTTCATGCACTTGTGGGACCAAAGTGTCCTGACCTTATAAAACTCATAATTAGAAAAAGGTCACATGTGCATTATGTTTTACACATGAGACCATTATCATGGCTTTGGGACAGAGTGAGTGTTGGGTTGTGAACAGTTGCAAGAAAATATAAGTACATTTGCAAAATAAAACATCATAATATTTGATATATTTATTTAGTTTTATTTATGAAGATACCTTGCAAAATTAAAAAAATGTATTTACTTTAAAGCTTACTTTTACTGCATATGAGTACAATGTTACTTCTACAAAATGTTAATTCTATAAATATCTTTATTATTATGGGGAACACCAATTTATTAGACTCGATTTCCTCCCTTTATCTCATTCTCTCTCTCTCTCTCTCTCTCTCTCTCTCTCTCTCTCTCTATCTATCTATCTTTGTATTTGAACCCATGTCCCTAAACTGTAGTAAAACCAGTGTGTCTGAGACAGTGTGTGAGTGTGTGTGAGAGTGTGTTTGGGCGCGTGTGGAACATGTGGCGTGTTTCTCAGAGGAACAGTGGGAGCTGGAGTGGATGCTGGGGCTGGACAGCAGCTGGTAAACTCCAGCATCTTTTTAGCCTTTATATACACACACAAAGACATGCTAATGAAGTGGAGACTGAGAACCAGCCACATGGCACACACACACACACACACACACACACACACACATGCTCTTCCTAGAGCGCCGCATCCGCCACAACTTTCTTCAATCAACAACAAACAAGAAGGAAAATGCCCACCCACTGTGTGTATATGTGTGTATGTGTGTGTGTGTGTGTGTGTGTGTCTTGTACCCCTAGCTACTAACAAAAGATGGGTTAGCGTCTAAAGACTGTTCTCCAGAGCACACTTAAAGCACTCCACCTGTGTGTATGGTGTGTGTGTGTGTGTGTGTGTGTGTGTGTGTGTGTGTATGTGTGTGTGTGTATGTGTGTGTGTGTGTGTGTGTGTGTGTGTGTGTGTGTGTGTGTGTGTGTGTGTGTGTGTGTGTGTGTGTGTGTGTTTGTGTATGTATCTAAAGCTCTTCATTCCGGAGGCCACCTGAGACTCTCTCTGAAGCTGATGGTGCTTAGTATAAAATGATTTATCCGCTATGTACCGTAATGCATTCAGGATATTTCAGTGCTGTTAGATTTAGATTAACATTCATTATTATTTAATTAATAAATGATTCATTTGCAGGATTCTGATTTTTTTGTAATTTATCTACACGATATTTGAACAAAATAAAAAAATTAACAAATTTAAAAAATTAGGAAAATACATAAATATAATTTGTATTACATTAAACAAGTAGACTGCAATCTGCCACAGCATTACAGCCCCCTCTCTCTTTCTACACTCATCATTTTATCAGCTCCACTGATCATACAGGAGCACTTTGTAGCTCTACAATCACAGACTGTAGTCCATCTTTTGTAAAGGGTCATGACCCCACCAACCTTAGGACCAGCACAGAGAAGGTTTTGAGTGGTGAATGATTCTCAACCCTGCAGTGATGCTGACATGGTGCCGGAGTGTTAGCTTGCCTTGAGATGGTACGAGTGGATCAGACACAGCAGTGTTGCTGGAGTTTCCAAGCACTTCTCACTTACTGTCCACTCTGTTAGACATACCCCCAAATCATTTTGACCCATCTTGTAGGAGAGGAGGAGGAGATCCTGCACCTGGCAGATTGGTGTATCATCACCAAACATCTCCCTCAACAGCGAGAAGGCCAATAAGATCACTGTGGACTACAGGAAACCAAAGGCTGCGTACACTCTCCAGTTCAAATCAATGGAACCGAGGTAGAGCAGGTTTCCAGCTTCAGGTTCCTGGACGTCCACATCTCAGTGGATCTTTCATGGACACACAGCACATCTCATGTGGTCTCTGAGGAAAGGCTATTCATCTCCTCAGGTTCTGACAACTTTTACCTCTAAACCATCGAGAGGATCCTGACCCATTGTGTGGTGCGGCAGTTCCACTGTGGCCAAGAGGAGGGCCCTGGAGACGATGGTGAGGAATGCACAGTTCCATGCCATCAGAGACATTCACCGCTAGCACCAGTTACCATTTAAATAAAAGGTTTCTTCTGACATAGACATGTCAATAATTAAACAATCCAAAGAAACGTTTACCTAGTTCAGTCCAAAATGGAGGACTATTAAGCGTCCGTCCAGGCTTTGGGACAGAACAGAGGTGAGCTGTAAACCCAGACAGTCTGGACTATGTCCGCGTACACACCGATCCACACAGTGCCTCTTAAAGAGACACGTATAAACACCACAACAGGAGAGAAACAGGGATATTCTCTGTGTACTGCACTATGCAAATAATTAAATTACTAGCTAATTAATTAGCATCATTTGTATTTATGTGATCAGTGAAACCCACCTAAAGACACTTTTTATAAAATTGAGAAGATGTACAGTACAAACAACAGTCTTTTATCTTCAAGCATATCTTTCCACACTAAAAGACATGGAGCTTCTGGATGTAAACAAACCAGAGAGAACATGGTTTCCCCCACCACTGTAGACGTCCTCTTTAGTTCTAGCTGATACATTCTAGCTGAAATATTTCTGTATTTGAGATCACCTCTAGGAAGGTTATTTGCAATTCTCATAAACAATTTCTGGGGGGAATAATCAGATGACACTATCACTGTGGTGGCAGATTATTTGGCGTACGTTAAGGAACATGAAACACTCAGTATCCGTCAGTATAATGTGATAATTTAACCTTAACCATGGTGCGTGTCGCTGAAAGCATTTTATATTTTGTGCCATTTAGAACTTCTTGGTACATTGCTGTCCAGTGAAAGACATGTATCTGTCCTTCACACTTTGTGAATATTTTATGATGAATGGACCAATAGAAATGCTCCAAAAGTTACTCGGAAAAAATTCTCTCTACGTTGACTTCTATTGAAAAGTAAGGCCCTCCCCTCTTCCTGTAAATATGTGGGTTTTTTTTTTTTTTGGAGATGCACATTTTCATTGGACAGTGATGAAATATCGATCCTCTATCCACCAGATGACAGGGTTTAAAAGTAGTTAACACCTCAGAACAAGCCATTCCTCCTCCTTCTGTGGCACAAAAGGCACACACAAAGACATTAAAATATATTAGGAATAACTCAATACGGCACTATGTCATTGTTAGGATCCTGCTTTCAGTCCTGAAGTCCACATGTCAGTTTCCAAAATGCAATCAGAGTCCACAGAGAGGGCTCTT
This sequence comes from Hoplias malabaricus, assembly GCF_029633855.1. Classification (NCBI taxonomy): domain Eukaryota; kingdom Metazoa; phylum Chordata; class Actinopteri; order Characiformes; family Erythrinidae; genus Hoplias; species Hoplias malabaricus. The sequence continues at coordinate 294,668 of NC_089818.1, forward strand.
CTCTTTCGCTTTTATACTCTGTGGCGTGAATGTACCGAATTGAAAAGAATAGTTTGGTGAAAAATCCAATTCACACAGTATTTCTCTGAATGTAGTCGCTCAGCCAAGTCTTCTATGAGTTACTGTTCCTTTTGTTTTATTAAATCGGCTTTTTCCCTTATTCACTTATTCATTTACTTTTTCTTAGACCACATTTTCTGACTTCAAATCATCCCCAAGAGCTGCTTTCATATCATTCATTTCTGTGATGAATACAATTATGTACATTTTGACCAAAAAAATGCCTTAAATATATCGAGTTTAATTAAAAATAGCCTTAATTTTGTGACAGGAAATTTAGGCCAGTGGATTTTAAAACTGACGTATTATAACGGTTCCTTAAAGAAAGATGCTTTGGTCAAAGTACCACAAGGACCAAACACCACAGCAAGATTCTACCCCTGTCAGAACATCTGTTCAGAGTGCCACTTTTCACTTTTGGTTTCAACACTTTCTTTAAATATGAATGAGCCACAGCTCGGTTAAGGCCGAGCACCCAGCAATGAGGAGAGAAAGCAGACGTTTGCAGCTTTTTTTACATGGTTTTCTTTCTCCTCCATTCTCCTATTCGCCATATTTCATCAGTGGACATATTTCTCACATTAACCTTGTCTTTGCGCTCTCTCCTAAATGTGGATTGAGTGCTGTGATTGGAGAGTTTGGAGAGGCGGGGAATATATAAGGAAGAGGAAAATCTGCACTCTGTAAGAAGCTACACAACATCAGAACTGTTCATTTTATAGTAAGTTTTCTGAATTTGGCTGCTCACAATTGGTTGGTTGATTTTTTTCACAGTTTGTGGGATGGTAGACTCCAGTTCACCAAATTAATTTGCATATGCACGGAAACAGTAACAGTGATAATATTTCCTTTATGCCATTAAAATTGGGCTTTAAATGGCATATTGTGGTCACACAGCTCCAGGGACCTGGAGGTCATGGGTTCAAGTCCCGCTCCGGGTGACTGTCCGTGAGGAGTGTGGTGTGTTCTCCCTGTGTCTGCGTGGGTTTCCTCCGGGTGACTGTCTGTGAGGAGTGTGGTGTGTTCTCCCTGTGTCTGCGTGGGTTTCCTCCGGGTGACTGTCTGTGAGGAGTGTGGTGTGTTCTCCCTGTGTCTGCGTGGGTTTCCTCCGGGTGACTGTCTGTGAGGATTGTGGTGTGTTCTCCCTGTGTCTGCGTGGGTTTCCTCCGGGTGACTGTCTGTGAGGAGTGTGGTGTGTTCTCCCTGTGTCTGCGTGGGCTTCTTCCGGGTGATTATCTGTGAGGAGTGTGGTGTGTTCTCTCTGTGTCTGTGTGGGTTTCCTCCAGGTGACTGTCTATGAGGAGTGTGGTGTGTTCTCCCTGTTTCTGCGTGGGTTTCCTCCGGGTGACTGTCTGTGAGGAGTGTGGTGTGTTCTCCCTGTGTCTGCGTGGGTTTCCTCCGGGTGACTGTCTGTGAGGAGTGTGGTGTGTTCTCCCTGTGTCTGTGTGGGTTTCCTCCGGGTGACTGTCTGTGAGGAGTGTGGTGTGTTCTCCCTGTGTCTGCGTGGGTTTCCTCCGGGTGCTCCGATTTCCTCCCACGCTCCACAAACACTGGTTGGTAGGTGGATTGGTGACTCAAAAGTGTCCGTAGGTGTGAATGTGTGAGTGTGTATTGCCCTGTGAAGGACTGGGCTAGACTTCAAAACTAAGGAAGGTTTTAGCTTACAACTTATACCTTTAACTTTAACATAATTTAGAATCACACTATTGTCATCATCATCATCCTCCTCATCATCATCATCATCCTCATCATCATCATCATCATCTTCATCATCATCATCCCACAAATTCATATTCACATCTATAACCAGAGTCCAGTTCTGATCTGAAGTCTTGGGGCCAGAGCAGTTGTCAGGGAAACCCATTCAGTGAAGTGACGGTAAAAAATCAAAGTGCCGCAGCTGCTGTCTTGAGGGAGCGCAGGGGTGGGGGTGGGGGGTGAAAAGAGGGTGCCGTTTTATGAGGCCTACTTTGTGGAAGAGGTGAAAGTGGACTAGAAATGACCTGGGAGACTTCAATAGAACTTCTATAATTACTCCAGGCACTGATCACAACCTGGTGAAGCTACTTCAGCCTCTTATCCCTGGGTGACTTCAAGAATATCTCCATAATGCTCCGAAACAAAAGTCTCATTACAGGTAATTACAGATTGCCAGCGTTCGAGCGTCCAGCCGCCCTCGGTCCGCCACTCAGCCTCAGCTTTCATCCTGCCGTCGAGGGCCCCGGGGGCCAGCGGAGCCACGAGGAGAGCCGCTATTACTCCAAACACACATCAGCACCGTGGACGCTCCTCTTCCATTCATCTGAAGTGGCTCACTTTCCTGCTTCAATTACGGGCCACAAGATCAAAACTGGACCCTCAGGAAACGTGGAGATCCTCCAGTATTGTGAAGAGGTCATTCTTCTTGAAGAAAAAAAGAGCTGAAAGTCTGGAGGACCTCTGTTATTGAGTGGGGAGCTCGTGGAAGAAACTGCTGAAAACTATGTATTAAAGTCTATAGAATTCAGCTACTTCTTAATTCATATGGACACAGGTGGTCAAGTGTGCACATGCAGAGTAGAATGGGGGGCACTGATACTAAGGCCTCCATGCCCAATGAGAAATGTAAGCTAGAGGGGTATGGAGCTCTCCAGCATTGTTCTGTGGAGCAGAGGAACTATGTTCTGTGCAGTAATAGAGAGCCATGTATGTCCACATGTCCTGGCAGATGTGTGTGTGTGTGTGTGTGTGTGTGTGTGTGTGTGTGTATAGTCTCCTCTCCCCATGTGTCCTCCACCCTGGAGCTGGTGCAGCAGGCAGGCCTGTCATCAACAGACACACACAAACACACACACACACACACACACACACACACACACACACACATACACACAATCACCCCAATTCACAGATAGCAATCACCTCTATGTCACTACCAACTGCTCCCTCCATCACAGTTAAAACAAACCTCTGGGAAAAGCAGGAGGAGGCCAGAGATGAAAGAGAGAAGACTAGAGAAAGACAGAGAAAAGCGAGGATGGAAAGAAGAGATGAACGGGAGAGTGAGAGAGGGAGAGGGCAGGAATGAATGTTTATTGAAGTTTGGGGAGTGTTCAGTCTGCACTAATTTCAATGTGTGTGAGAGGTCTGAGTGAGGGACCATTTCAGGACCAGGCAAATGACACATGTTACTTATAAAAACCTGTAGGAATAGTTTAGAGTTGTGTGTGTAGGTGTTTAGTTTTTTCTTTTAGTTTTTTTGATTAAACAAAAGTTTAATGCAGCAGGTAGTGTCCCGTCACACAGCTCCAGGGTCTGTGAGGAGTGTGGTGTGTTCTCCCTGTGTCTGCGTGGGTTTCCTCCGGGTGACTGTCTGTGAGGAGTGTGGTGTGTTCTCCCTGTGTCTGCGTGGGTTTCCTCCGGGTGACTGTCTGTGAGGAGTGTGGTGTGTTCTCTCTCTGTCTGCGTGGGTTTCCTCCGGGTGACTGTCTGTGAGGAGTGTGGTGTGTTCTCCCTGTGTCTGCGTTGGTTTCCTCTGGGTGACTGTCTGTGAGGAGTGTGGTGTGTTCTCCCTGTGTCTGTGTGGGTTTCCTCCTGGTGACTGTCTGTGAGGAGTGTGGTGTGTTCTCCCTGTGTCTGTATGGGTTTCCTCCGGGTGACTGTCTGTGAGGAGTTGGTGTGTTCTCCCTGTGTCTGCGTGGGTTTCCTCCGGGTGACTGTCTGTGAGGAGTGTGGTGTGTTCTCCCTGTGTCTGTGTGGGTTTCCTCCTGGTGACTGTCTGTGAGGAGTGTGGTGTGTTCTCCCTGTGTCTGTATGGGTTTCCTCCGGGTGACTGTCTGTGAGGTGTGTGGTGTGTTCTCCCTGTGTCTGCGTGGGTTTCCTCCGGGTGACTGTCTGTGAGGAGTGTGGTGTGTTCTCCCTGTGTCTGTGTGGGCTTCCTGTGTGAGTGAATGTGTGAGTGTGTGTTGCCCTGTGAAGGACTAGCACCCCCTCCAGGGTGTGTTCTCACCTTGCGCCCAGTAGGCTCCTATTTATTATAATCCGTGGTGTATATAGTAGGATCTAATTGGGCACTGTATCTGGTGCTGACCTGATAATATCAAGTTTTCACCAGTTAAACATTTCGGAAGGTTTTGAGATGAGGTTTATGAGCTTCAACTAATCATCCAACGTCATCCATGCTTGACCTCACAACAATTATTGTGGCTGAATGCAATCAAAGCATCACAGCGATGTTCCATCATGTAGTGTAAAGCATTTTCTCAGAAGCGTAGATGCTGTTACTGCAGCAAAGAGTAGCAAACTCCCGATTCATCTTCTTCATTTCTGGAGAAATGTTAGAAAAGCAGTTGTCCACAAACATCTCCCGTTTGCTAACATTAACGGACAGTGAGAGTGGCTGAAATTCATGAGTGAACATAAAGGAGGTGGCATTCTCTTTTTGTGCCATTGTCAAATTCATTTCAAATTAATTTAGGTTCTTTTAGAGACTCACCTGTAAAACTGGGCCTTCTGAATGTATGCAGGATTAATGACGTGTCTTTATATTCCTTTACCGCGTTGGGCATGTTTTTGTGTTGTTTTTCTGAATAGAGAAAAGGAGGGGAAAAGTAAGTCATCCCAATTAAAACCTGCACCTCTTTGTTGATTTGGCAGAAGGCAGGAATGCGAGGCTCGGTGTCTGGTTTCACTGTCAGAGTGAAATGAATTATCTTCTGAATGCATGGCCTTGGAGACTAAAAACAATCTCTTGAAACAATCCCAGAGGGTGTTTGTGGGTGTGTGTGTGTGTGTGTGTGTGTGTGTGTGTGTGTGTGTGTGTGTGTGTGTGTGTGTGTGTTTTCAGATATGTGCCTGGCTTTAACTTTGTGGGTATTTTTTTTTCACTGAAGCATTAAATGACTCACTCAAACACTGTGTACAGTGAAGAAATGTAAGTTTGAGGCATGAACAATGTGCTTCAAAATAAATTAGAGGAGAACTAACTAAATAAATAGAAGCTAACCAAGGATGCTAAGGGTGGTGAGTGTGATGAGAAATAATGAGGAATAAAAGAGTAATGAATAATGAGATACAATAGATATTAAGATCATCGTCTGCCTAACACTAGCTACTGACCTGGAGCTCTGCGTATGCTCAGATAACACTGATTTCCAGTTGATGATGATAGAAAAAAACCCTGTCCTTGAGTGACAACCGAGTACTACTTTGTTAAATATTACTTCTCCTTAAGATTCCTAGGGGCCTAGGTTCCTACATTGCAGGGAATATGTAGGGGGATAAAACACCTCTACAATAATGCTCATTCCTACTAGCGCTGCTATGGGTTTTCCAATGTTTAGTTAGCATTAATCAGGGACAAATGTAGCTTTTGCTGAAGATTTCTTCTTTAAAGAAACTGTAAATGAAGTTCACTCATTAAAAAAAAAATTAAGCTCCACTGGTTAATTCCACTTCATTTTCTAAATAAACTCTGACCTCAGAGTTAGGTGAGTCCAAACTTTCTGCTTAAAATGCTGTTATACTATGATCAAAGCAGAATAAATGCTGCTGCCAATAGCCAGGATGCACACCCAATAACACAAACAAGATTCATACACACCTTCAAAATTAAGACAGCATCATAACTGATAAACAAGAATAATTACATCCCCCTGACTCTTTGTATATCAAGAGTCCCTGCGTGTCCTGTCCCGGTGTGTCCTGCTGACCCTGAAGGCCTCGTTAATGAGTTCTCACTGAGGAACTAAATTGTTAAATATGTTTGGACAGAAAATCTTAAATTCATTTAACTGATCTGTTAGTTCATGTGGCTGATGATCTTCTATTATCCCATTGGTTCTAAAAAAAGCAGGATCTGGTGCCAAGCTTGTGGAGCGGTAGGTTCTGCTTTTGAGCCTTCATTTTTTATCAAGGTTATTTTATTGAGGAGTTTTTCCTTGCCTCTGTCTTCCCTCAATTTTTCACTTGGTTTTTAATGTGGCTTTGTGATCTTTTCTCAAATGGGTCATGTTCCAGTTGTGTGACATATAGTCAGTATGTTAAGATACTTAATTGGAGAATGAATGGCAGCGAGCAGTAACGTATACAAAAAGCATGGATTACTATGTCCTTGCGACAATATAAAGCAATCAATATGTGGGATAGAAAAAGTATACCTTGCTGACTTCATATTTGCGTTCCCTTTATTTATCTTTTTAACTACACTATTAATTCCATGGCTGTAATGTGTAGATAAGAATCAAGATCAAAATTGTGGAAGGTAATAGCATTGATTTATGCTTTAGCAGGAGAAATTCTAGAGGGCCTAGGATGGAACCTTGAGGAACACCACGGTCAATAGTGGTCGCCTTGGACCTTTATTACATCAGGCCACAAGGTGAAAAGAAACAGTTTGGTCCAGAAAGTTTTTCACTACGTATCTTTAACCTTTCTCATGGCATTGATCGAACATATAGCTGTATAGGGCTGTAGCCTTACCGCTCATAGTGTCTTCCGATTAACTTCGCAGTCAGTTTTTCCGTGGAGAATTGAGTTTCATGGGCTGTATTCATGTCTCTTTGAGACTTTCAGCTCCTAACTGAATCACATGCTACAATACACTTTTTCAACACCTTGGCAATAATGATTTATATGTCTTCCTTTAGACTGTATGGTGTTCAGGTTATGCTATTATGATGTTTTTTTTTCATTACTACAATAGGTGGGTGCATCATTTATAAAGGAACTCCTTTCTTCTTTTTGTCAAAGGTAGACTGTCTTCAAAATTACTTCCCCCCCCCATTAGTTAAAAAGGCCTGTGAGTGAAATCAACCTATTATTTTCCACTAATAGACGACCAGTAATTGCAACTAATAACTTATTACCCATCTATACACATATTATAATAGCATGTATTTAGGAGACAATTTCTTCAATAGGATGAGAGAAAGTGCAAGAGACAGAGAGAGATGGAGACATAGAGAGGGAGAGAGAGAGGGAGTTCTTTTCATCAGCCAGAAAGAAGGAAAATAGGCTCATATACAAAAGAAGCTTAAAAGGCAACCTGTAGAAATTTTTTTTTCCTTTTGCAAGATTAATATATAACCTCATTCATGGACACTGAAACCCAGGCTTCTTCCTTCATTGTTTGCGCTCCCCACTTGAGGCAGGCTTTGGGGAATTAAGTAAGCTGGGGGAATTAAGTGCGTAGGGCTGTAATAGGCTCTATTATCCAGGCCATAGCACAGAGACACCTAGCACCAGCACCAGAGGACCCACTTTCTCTCTCTCACTATGTGTGTGTGTGTGTGTGCTTGCAGCCCTAAAGGGTGAAAGACCAGCCTGGTGTGTTCACAGCCATGGGAATATGTTCATGCAGGTCAGCCATGTCACTCATACACAATGCACCCATTAAGTATGGACAACCATGGCCAACCCCATCACCCGAATAACGCAGGGAGAAATCCTCATCAGGTGGTTAAAGAAACCTGCTTATAGTCCGGGGGACTTTTATTTTGTATGTTTTCAGGATGTTTTATTTTGTATATTTTGTATGTTTTCAGGAAAGTGTTTCTAGAAAACAACATGGAAATTCAGAAATTCTGACTTTTGATATTCACACAAATGTGAAAATACAGGCTTCTGTTTTAGTTAAAGGAACACTAGGTAAGATCTGATATTTCTGCTCCAGGGCTCCCCCTAAGGTTGTAGAGTGTATTTTACATTTATAGCACTTGTCCTAGCATGGTCTTGAAATTGAGAGCTGACTGGGATGGAAGTGGGGTGATTTCCTACCCTCCTGCAAAAATGACATAGTGCCATTTCTGCAGTGCTGAGCCCGCAGTAGCAACAATAGAGGCTCTGTTCTCCATAACACAGGTCCATGAAGCAGTACAATGATTTTGAAGATGTGATATTATGGTACAGATACTAGCTAGCGTACCTTTAAGGGCATATTTTTGCATTATTATAACTGATTGCAATTATGGAGTTCAAAGCTCCACAGCTCAAGCTTAGGCTCGTGTCCAGCTGCTGTTATAATAGTATTATGCAAATATATATTGGTGTGTCTACAAATCTTGGACAATATATGGACTACACTCAGTAATTGTACACCTGTATGGTCAATGGAACTTATAAACTGGACAATGATGCAGAAACAAGACGGTCATTTTAAAGTTGGACTGTGCATGGTGTAACTGCCTTGTTGAGCCTGTAGAATTTTCACAGAAAGATTCAAACTCTTAACAACAGGCCTCAGCAGGACTGCGTCCACCAGCTCTTCACACACACACACACACACACACACACACACACATAATGTCTATTTATCTATTGATCTATTTACTGATGTCTATTTATCTTCCTCTTTTCCAAACCAGAGCTCATCCATAGAAACCCCTTTCAAAGGCAGCCTTTGCCGCCTGCACCATGACCAGTGCATTATTTATTATTTCAAATTCTTAGACACTAACATCAATATTAAGGGAACTCTGGACACTCGTGGGATCATTCTGAACACTGCAGTGACACTAATACGGTGGCTGCACTTGTAAGAGTGGATCAGACACAGCAGTACTGGATTGTGTCACACCTCAACTGAAAATAGTCCTCCAACTAAAAAAATCTGCGGGTACAGTCGATTAATGAAGGTCTAGGACGACCAACACAAACTTTGCAGCAACAGAATGAACTACTGACTTCACGTCTACAAGGTGGACCAGCAAGGTACATGTGTCTAATAGAGTGGACATTGAGTGGACACGGTGTTTAAAAACACAGCAGGCGCTACTGTGTCTGATCTACACGTACCAGGACAACACACACTAACACACCACCACCACGTCAGTGTCACTGACAATAATCCACCACCACGTCATACTTGCTCTGTGGGGGTCCTGATCTTTGAAGAACAGATGAACTACAGTCTGTAAGTGCACCAGTGCGGTCAGTGGAGCTGATAAAGTGGCCAATGAGTGTAAAATCAAGGAGGTGGTTTTAATGATATGGCTGATGTAACTATGTGTAATTACACAGTTATTCAAGACATTTTATATAGTGTAGGACCCAAAGGTTCCCAGAAATACTATTTTTAATAGGTTTAATCTGCTGTGTTAGGCCTTCAGTTCAGCTCCTGAAGTCCTCACCAATGGCACTAAAGTCATTTGGCTGTGAGTGCCCAGATTCTACAGAGAAAAAACATCATGGGTGTTTCAAGAGTTTAACCCTTTTGTTTTAAAGTGCATTATATTGTACTATGTAGTACCCTGCAGGGTGTAAAGTGATTGGCCGAGGCCCGTGAGGCATGACCCTCCTGATCTAGAGTCAGTGGCTCTTTGAAAAGGCGGCGAGACCAAAGGAGTTATTGGCCTTTTGAGAGCAGCAATAACAAACCCAACACCAGACGGCCAATAAAGAGACTTCCACTCCATTTAAAGGCTATTAATATTCTCCACTGGCCGGCCTGCTTTCTTTGGAGTGACAGGTCCGGCCCCGCCCCTGCTCACACACACACACACACACCCTCTCTGACTGGTTAACGCTGTGTTAGTGGACAGTGAGCCGCTGCCTGGGTGAAATCGCTCATGCACATTCTAACACTCCGTCCAGAACCGAGTGAAACAGCCTCTCTCACAGGCCACTGCACTCCAATACACCACTAACTGGTGCCTCTCTCTTTCCCTCTGTCTGAAGCTCTCTCCCTTTTACTCTCTCTCTCTTCCATTTGTCTTTCACTCTCTATTCTCATTCTCTATTTGCCTTTCTCTCTCTATCCAAAGCTCATTCTATATCTCTCTCTTTCTTCTGCTCTCTCAGTCTTTCCCACTCTTTTTTTAGCTCATTTCTCTCTCTCTCTCTCTCTCTCTCTCTCTCTCTCTCTCTCTCTCTCTCTCTCTCTCTCTCTGGCCTTAACCTCAGAACATTTGATGAATATCTATCTTCTTAAGAAGGGTTTGTTAAGATGCTAACAATAACGTAGCCACATGTTTTTATCAGTTGGGGACTGCTCTATTTTGAATGGGATATCCTCCATTTTCCAGATAAAAAAAGTGTAGACCTTCTCTGAATGCTCTCTCTCTCTCTCTCTCTCTCTCTCTCTCTCTCTCTCTCTCTCTCTCTCTCTCACTCACTCACACACACATACACTAAATGGAGTGCCACATTAACTGCTAACACATTAGCATCCTGCTCTGTTTAGTGGGTTGGAGTTAATGAGGAAATCGATGGGGCACATTTAGCCAAGCTTTAGCCAAGATTAAAAAATCACTCCGACAAAAGCTGGGGCCTGACCTCACTGTGGTGTTATCTTTATTTATCAGTTTGAGAATGTATGAGTTAAATAGTTGCATTAAATATTTACATCGCTAACTAAAGCTGAAGTCAAGGCCTGGGGATTTGTTTACAGTTCTCTTTATGGATAACCTTCACAGAAATTGTGGGTTTAGTCCTCAATAAAGGTGTCACTTAAACGTGTCACTGTGTGAATTCACTTATATTTAAGGCAAATGAAGCAGGCTGCCGTGACTGTGTAACACAAAACAAGAATCCAAACCAACAATCCTACATCTGGAGGACAATCTTTAATTCATTTGCAGGGACATGATTTTTTTTTTATCCCAGAAACCATTCAAAGGACGCTTTTTCTAACACTGTCATGTTATAACCAACAAAACACACGTTCTCTGTTTTTTCCTGGATGTCTTATCTGCAGTCATTTGTAGACAGAACATTTAAGCAAAGTTTGAGAGGAAACTGCGGTGTCAGTTTGCTCAAGGTACCATTAAGGAGTAGTTCATTTGAATAAAATTGTTTTCTACAACTGACTGTGTTTCAGAGAAGGATTTTAAAGAAGTGTAGCTCTAGTTTTGTACAGAGCTCAGTCACAAATGAGAAAAAAAAAAAGGTGTGAAATGGATTGGCAGCTACAGCGCCTGTGGGACTTTAGTGTTATGTGAGCACTATGCAGATGCTGTATCGCGCTAAACATGGTTGATTCAAAAGTGTTTTCAGTAGAATTACATTAAATAACCTTCAGGGCCTTGGGTGGTTTGTGCTTGTTATTGTATATTAGAGAGAGGTATATGAACTCTCTCTCTCTCTCTCTCTCTCTCTCTCTCTCTCTGTGTGTGTGTGTGTGTGTGTGGATAGAAGCCATTAACAACTCGGGGATCAAACAAGGCCAGACCTTTGACCCCACCAGCCGCCGATTAAAGCCGACCTGCCACTTTCTGAGCTCCTCGCTGGTCTCTGCTCCAGTTTCCCTCTCTGTGCAGGTTGTTGTTCAGATTCATCAAAAGCACAGCAGCTGTGTGTGAGGAACAGAGTCAGACGTCCATTCACTTTTGAATCTCTGTGTTTTTGATTTGTTTTTGCCTTGGGTCATGGTTATTCTGTGTGTTTGTGTGTTTGTGTGTGTTTGTGTGTGTGTGTGGGGGGGGGGGGGGGGGCTTACTCCTGCTTGTCCTTTTTTTACCTGTCATTTTTCCTCAGCCGTCTATGTGTATGTGTGTGTGTGTGTGTGTGTGTGTGTGTGTCTACCTGCAATGTCCTCCTGGTTTACCTGCTGTAGGAGCAGAATCTGTCAACATCAGCCTAAGAACCTTCATATCCAATGTCCTTACACACACACACAGACACACACACACACACACACACACTGCCTTTTATTTGGGACATTGGGTTATTTCCCATTGACTTTTCACCTTTAACGCTCAGTCCGTTCAGCACCTGTGGGATGAGCTGGAGTTGTATTTTGGAACCAGAACTCTGCACCTGACCTTGCTAATATTTAACATCAGAATATTATCCACAGCTTACAGCAGTGTTCCAATATCAATCTGAAAGTCTCTCCAGACAATTAGGAGCTGTTACTACCACAAAGAGGGGCACACTACCGATTAATACCCATCATTCCAGGAGAAATGGCAGAGGAGCAGTTATCCACAAAGCTTTGGACATTTAAACTAAGAAATTGAACCCTACGGTAAACACAAATACTGCGGCCTCTTGTTGGTCTGGTAGGTTCTCTTGTCATTCTTCAGTGTTCAAGGTCAGGATGTTTAGTGTAAACACACCCACACCCACACACACACACACTGACCTGCCTGATCCACAGTAGCAGCAGCAGTATCAGAGACCACATGTTGCATGTTAGTGTTTTTGTGTTTGGAGCGGGGCGATTAGCTGAGCCCCTCGCATTATTCCCCACATCAAACAGTGTGTGGTGGTTGGGGGAGGGTCTGAAGGTGGGGGGCACACTGGGCTATGTTCATTTGCAGCTGAATGAGTGGCCGGCTGCTGGAGAGAAGCGCTGCTATTAGCATGCGTTTGTTTGTAGAAGCAAAGAGAGACGGAGGACAGGGCACCAGTGGGGCACGGCTGGTGTGAGCCACGCCATGCACCCACCCAACACTGAGTGTGTGTGTGTGTGTGTGTGTGAGAAGCTTAAAGTAGGATCTAACTATTGTAATACTACAAGAAATCCCACAGGAAGCGTATAATAGGTTTGAAAAATTGTTCTTCACCAAATAAAACTGGGATGATTTGAAGTTAGGGCTGGACGATAATTCAGTATCTGTTTATATCACAATATGAAACGCTTCAATAACAATGATACGATATGTAATACATTTTTAATATTTCGATGAACATTATTTACAGCATAAATTCAGCACTCAATTTAATATTTAGTTTAAAATTATTAATATTGTCAAAGCCAATAGGTTTATCTTTGATGGCGATGTCATGTTTGTTTGTTCTTGGCAGTTTTCTGTGGCTTTAATACAATTTATATCCATTTCAGAATGATATCACATTGACCTAAGTTAAGAAACATAATGTGGTGCACAATGCCATCAAATCCTCACAGCAGGAAGATTCCAAACATTCAGTTTTCATTTATATTAAAAAATAAAATTTATTTTATATTTAGTTTTCAAAAGAACAAAAAGAACAGGTTCTCTGTCTCTCTCTCTCTCTGTGTGTGTGTGTGTGTGTGTGTGTGTGTGTATGTGTGTGTGTGTGTGTGTGTGTGTGTGTGTGTGTGTGTATGTGTGTGTGTGTGTGTGTGTGTGTGTGTGTGTGTATGTGTGTGTGTGTGTGTGTGTATGTGTGTGTGTGTGTGTGTGTGTGTGTGTGTGTATGTGTGTGTGTGTGTGTGTGTGTGCAGACAGACAGACCTTGTTAAAACCCTCATGTCAGTGTCTTATGCTAGGGGTTTGTGACCAGCTGTGTGTGTGTGTTTGTGTGTTTGTGTGTATTCTACCTGCCCTCCTGGCTCACCTGCTGTAGCAGCTCAGTCAGCCAGACTCAGCCATCACATTCAATTCCATTCAGCCACACACACACACACACACTGGTTTACTCAGCCTCTTTCAGGCAGCTGTGCATTGTAACATTTCACTTGTAAGACTTCTGGTCTATCATATGTTTTTTTTTTTATCTCTATCCTCTAAAACACAGTCAAATCCTCAAAAACAAGGTACGCTGTAGGTACCAAACACTGTAAATGTACCTTAAAAGTTACAACACTGGTTGAAAAGTCTAGTTGTGTTCCCTAGAGGGGAATATTTGTAGAATTTCATTGTAGAACGGTGTAAAATAAAACAAGAGAATAAAGTCCTGGAGATGAAATGAGGCGTGTGAAATCGGCACAACTTTATAAGCTACAATTATCATAGAATAAGGTACAATCATGTTCCCTAAAGTTACTGAAGATGTACCCTTCAGGGTGCCACAGCTGTGTTTGTGTTCATTCAGAAGCTTGAGCATCTTTTAAGCTGGAAAGCTGTGTTTGAGTAAGAAGCCCAGGTAACACTTTACAATAATCGTCCATGAAATGGCATTAATTAGTACATTATATATAGTCAAAAGTCGCAGGACACCCTTTTATTTCTGAAACAAAAGAGACAATGACATATCTGAATATCCCAGAGAGTAATGGCCTGTCTTTTAGGCTGTGTCTGGAACATGGCTGACATTTTGAGAGCCGCCATCTTGAAAGCCGCCATTTTGGATCAAGGGCAAGTTTTTCCAATGGGATTCAAAAGATATCTTCATAGAGACTTAAAGATTTTGTAGTTTGTTACAGGCCAACACCATGATGCAGCAGGAGTCACAGTCACACAGCTCCATCATTCTGGGGTTGTGGGTTCAAGTCCTGCTCTTGGTGACTGTGTATGAGGAGTTTGGTGTGTTCTCCCTGTGTCCAAGTGGATATCCTCCAGGTGCTGCGGTTTCAAAATCAGCTGCCACCTTAACTGTGTTTAACATCTGCCGGATGATTCTGGCTCTGGACCCACTGGGCTTCTTCATCAGGAAGAAGTGGCTACAGAAAGTGAATGAATAAATGAGGTAATCAACAATGTACACATTTGAATGGAGTCAATTCAGTAAATCTCAACCAAGCCTTGTGCCCACAATGCCCCATTCTCTTGTATTGATTATATTCACCATTATGCAATTATGAAAAGCCCTGTATGCAACAGTGATGCATTGACTTGATTTAATTCAAGCTTTTGCATCAATTCCACATGAATGATTATACATCACATCTGCATGGTCATTAGCAATACACAGATCAACAGAAAGATAGATGTGTTTTTTGATTCAGGTAGAAATTACGCACTCATTCAACAACTTTCCAGTGTGACTAAGGTCATCAAAGCCATTAAAGAGACTCAAAGCACTTTTGTTTGTAGTGACATAGCATCACACTTCAGTGCTAGAGCCAAGAAATTAATTTCACGAAGCTGAAAGCTTTTAAAGGGGAGGTTTTCTTGGTGTTTGTTGAACTGAACGTCTTTCTGATTCCTCTTTCTGGTAAATAATTCTACACCATTTTCTCATCATCTCTGCGTCCCTCGTTGTAAGTGCGATGGATGGGGCTTTGCAGCGATCCATTCTTTAAACAGCTTTGCTCATATCTCTTCTTTAAAGGCTTAGATGTCTTTTTTCTATGTCCTTGCTGTTTTTGTGTTATATGTGTTTCCTTCTGAAAGCATCAGACTCACCTCGGATCACTAGGGTTATTCAACACAGGGGATAGGCACTGATTCAAACCACACTCGCCTACAACGGTGAGTTAAGCTAACAGTAGTAAGAGCTGGGTTCAGGGAGTGATACATGTCCTGTCCCTGGTGGAGGAGTTGACATGGTGTCAAAATGTATATATGTGCTACTTAAATCTGATTGTGTAATATTATAATATCCAATATTTTCTCACCTATAACCAGCACACAGGTAATTAATTCTGTGCTACTTCGCTACATCATAACTCTCGCAGCACCATACTCATGCTGCCAGTCTGCAGTGATATCAGAGGAGTGCTGCTGGATTTAAACGTTGTTACATTGACATAGGGACATCCATGAGGATGGCTGCCCGCCGCTCTGGGTGTGTGTTCACGGCACCTAGTGCACTAGTGTGTGTGTGTGAGTGTGTGTATGTGTGTGTGTTCACTGCCACAGATGGGTTAAATGTGTAAGACACATTTCAAATGACAAATAATTGCATATTATTGTTATTACATTATATTACAATACATTTAGGGCATTATCTATGCCTTCAACAAACTTATATTACCACTCACTAGTTCTGTGGTATGAAGCTAATTTCAGGTGCTGTTTTGGTATCTTCCACCTTAAATGTTGTAATAGCCACATGAGTTAGAATGTGATTGATTCACCATTTAAGGTGGAACTCGAAATTTACTAGCTACCTACCTAGACATCGGCATTTACCTAGCGATCTTGATCTTGGTGATTCACAGGCATTCATAACAACTCGTTTGAAGTGTGCCCCTGAAAGATCAGGTTTAAAGGTGTATATATCCCTACCCCTCAGCCCTACCCCTTTTCCCAACAAGAACTGATCAATGAAGTGGTGGGGCACCACTACGCGTACGGGAACGGGAGCTCATGTCATATCATCCCTGTGAATCAGGGTGGACAAAAGCCTGACCATTCTTTGTGTCCTATTCCTATCAGTGGATGCCTTAACGCTGTTTTGTCTTTTGACTTTTCTCAGCATTTGTTCCGTAACATACACTGACACTGAGGTTGCCTTAGAAACAAGAGTAGGATCTCTCAGGTGTCTCTGTGAATCATCCACACAGACACAAATCACCGCTGTCATATTAAAACCCAATAACCATTGCCTTTGTGTGTTCTTCATTTGAACATAAAGCTTGAAAGTGGTGGGTGGCTGTGGTTAGTTTGTACTGTGTGTGTATTTTAAAAGAAATGCTCCGAAGTGACCTTATACATTGGTCTCAAAACACTTTACAGTTCTTAAAGGAAATTTGCTTTGGATGCAATGTGTGACTGCTATAAAAAACTTGAAAAATATAATCACACAAAAAAACAAACAAACAAAAAAACACAATTATAAAAAAAATGCAAATTATACATCTATTAGTTTTTATTACTTTTTCCAGTGATGGTTTTCTCATTATGAAACAGCTGTTACACTGACACCTAGTGGCCTGGAGGTGTATGAGATTCTGTATTAATACCTGATATTTACATGGCTGCCTTCATGTGGGGAGACCCACTCTATGTGGCATAAACTGGATTATTCAGGAAGTAAAAAGCAGTTTAATTCTTCATCTCAGACTAGTCGTTCTGTATTGAGCAAAGTGAAAATATAATAAACACCCCTCTAATTAAATGTTAAAAATGCTTTACCTTCTTTTAAGCCATCGTTTCTGAGAAGATTTTGGAGCTGAAATGTTTCCACGCTGAGTGTGCACTTGTGTGAATGTTTAAAGCTGAACTGTGAAAGAGAGTTGTCTGCGATAGAGGTCTCCTATCAGGTCCCAATAATCAGTTTTATATCACTATTATTATTTTTAATGTAATTCTTGCAACGAAAACACTGATGATCCCAGCTCTGAAATACAAACATGAGAACAGAACTAAAACCAATATCATGTGATTAGAGTATAGAGCTCTGCTTAGGGGCCCTGTGGAATTGAATGATGCTTTGGTTATGTATTTATTTTGAGCAACAGCCTCTGGTTTTTGCAACATTAACATTAACAGCTAAAATGATAAGTTTCTTTAGTGGCCATGAGCATTTACGCAAAGCCCCTTCAGTGTCACAGTTTTTAAACACAGCATTTCAGTTAATGCTCTTGTGTCCTCACGTGATAATGTCTTGCAATTAACCTAAAATAAGACCATTATTGATAAAACTGATATTAATGTCCTGTGCTAAGTTGATGTCATCACCTTGGCTTTCCAGAGAGAGCACAGTCTTCACACACCTTTACCTTTACCATAACAGCTCATGACCCTCATACTTTCTTCAACAGAAGGTCTGCAAGGCCAAAAGATTTTCGTCTAGGTGCTAGGCTTGCTTTTCTTCTTCCCTTAACCTCCATCTTGACCTTGTGGTCCTGCAGCGGTTAATCCTCTGCCCTTCTTCATTTTTTCTGCTTCTGTTCGCGGTGCTTCTTCATACGGTATATGGGCTGAAATAGGAAAAGGCCAAGAATGAGTGGGTTATTGTATCATTAATCGATAGGATTATTTGTTAATGTGGGTCTCCACGGCCCTTGTAAATAATACCATTTCCCACAGAGTCACAATGAAGGGCTTTGTTTGCATATGAAACATTTAAATATTGGTTTGGGTTCTTCACTAAAGGGGACGTATTATACCACTTTTCCACAAAAGAACTGAGTTCTTGAGTCGTAATGTAATGTCTGTGAGATTCTTTGGTCAAAATGCCACAAGGAACAAACACCACAGCAGCGTTGTCCCCTTTCCTGTTCCTTTAAATAAGAACAAGCCACAGCTCGGTTCAGCGTGGGAGCCCAGGACTAAGGAGCGGAAGCTCTGTTTGTTTGCCATTTTCACGGGGTTCTTGTTCTTCCTTCTCTGTTCCTGTTTTACTGGATTTAATTAACCTTCATTTCTTCGTGCTTGTTTAATTTAATTTAACCTGGTCTTGGTGCACTCACAAAGTCCTGTGCTATGATTGGATAGGCTCGGATTCGGAGGTGGGACAATTCTTAAGACTCTGCACTTGACGCAAAAGCAGCACAAAAAAAAAAAAAAAGAAATAAATCGCTAAAAAAAACATACAGAAACAAAATCAAGGATTAAGTACCTCTTCAAGTTGTGACTTTAAAACTGACCTCTGTTAACCTCATCTGCAGTGCACATGACTTCTGAAACAGCGGGTGGGGTTTTTCTACACGAACATAGGCCCATATTAACCATCTCAGGCTTTGTACCCCAGTTAGAGCCCGGACTGTGTGAAGCTGTGCTGGTGTTAATAAGTCGCCAGTGGGTGAAAGTTTCGGCTGAATCCAAAGCTGTGTGAAAAGCTCAGAGTCTCTCAATCAATCCCCTCTTTCTGGTGCCCCAGCTAATGAATGGCACTAATTGATTAAACGCTGGTGGGAGGGGTGTGTCACTCCTGGCCTAAATCCAGGCCTAAATGTTGGCCAAAGCCGCAGCTAGGGAAAGGAAATGCCAGCGCTACTCAACAGAGAGAAAAATGGCGTAAACTTTATGGCCCAGCGTTTCTCAACACCAGTTCCCCCAGCACTGCTACTGAGCTGAAGGGTATTAATCAGAGTCGAGCCTGGTGACCTTAGGAGACACGACACAGCTGTGTCCAGCTTAAAATCACCATCCAAACTGAGACGGTGTCTTAGAGCTGATGAGAAATGCTTGATTTCAGCTGCAGATAAACACGAATGCTATTATCTCAGCTAATGTGAGTCCAGCGCGAGACTTTACTGAGATCTCCACTAAAATTCAAGAGGAGACCCAGGTGACCTTAAGCTCTTTGTCTTCATCTGAGCAACTGAAGACTCCACAATGTCTCCATCTAACCTCAGTGTTGACCTTGAGAAACTACAGACGTATTGGTGATGAACCACAGATATGTTAAGGAGGAATTACAGGGATACGAATGAGACACTACAGAGATATTAGGAGAACTGTGTAAATATTAATGAGGAATTAAAGAGATTTTAAGGAGGAATGCCAGAGATATTAAGGAGGAACCTCCTAAGTTTTAAGGAGGAACTGAAGAGATATTAATGAGGACCTACTGATACATTAAGAAGATTATAGTGAGCTATTAAGGAAGTGTCTTCCTTTAGAGTTTCTTCCTACGGTTTTGATCATGAACCATGTTTAGCCTCCTGTGAGACGTCTGCAGGATTTCTTCTTGAAAACCCAGCTGAGATCGTAGCCGACAGATGAATAGAGAACGTCTGGAAGGAATGAAAGCTTCCTCTAAGCTTCAGTGATAAAGTGTTTCACATCCGTAACCCGGAAGGTCATGGGCTCAAGTCCCATGTGGTTCGCTCAAACGATGCCGACCAGCAGGTGTTAGGATCACCACAGCTCCATTTACTCTGACATTTCCCCCTGAAAAAGGAACTTATTTTTAGCTTAAGGAGCCAATCCAGACTCCAGAAAAAAACTGGAAACTTTCAGTGGAAGGAGCTTTTCTTTTACAAATTATAGAGCCTGTGTCCTCCTCATGTTAAACCCCTCTCAAGTCAAATCACACACTCAGCGGGACTCCCTCTAAAGGCCCCACTTTGCTGCGCTCTTCAGATAAAGGCCTGCAATCTGCGCCTTGGATCCTGGGCTTTTTAAAATCCTGACAATTCTCAGATCAGAGAAACCTGCTGTGGATGATGTGTGATGTCTGAGATTTCACTAAGTTTCAGAGATGATTTTCAATGTAAATTCATTGCATAGTTTTTTTTTCTATCTCTATGCTGCAAAGTCCTTTTTTGACCAAGAATTTTGATCATATTCATGAAGGATTTTAGATGACACCACAGTGCAAGAGCTGTCAGTCCAAAACCCGTCTTTATGTGAGAAACAACACTTAAAGCAGAGAAAATTAAACCTGACACTTTGGGTCTGAAAGGACGTGGGCATGTGACCAAACCCGGACTGTGAGAAGGGAACAGACACGAGAGAGGAACCTGACGTATGGTGTGAACTTTTACTGAGAAACCAACAGGTCCTCGCTCTTTCACTTAACCTCGGGTCCAACTCTGTGATTGGAGAGGCTCAGAGAAGGAGGCGGGATCATTTTACCCTCTCCCCACTCTACATAATACACACACACAGCAAATCAGAACAACGCATTTGACTGGCTGGTCTTGTTTCACTGTGTGTGTGTTGGTAGGCTCCAGATCTCTAAATTAATTTGCAATGCACTGAACATGTGTTTCTTTGTCATAATACTGCCCCTTTAAATGTTTCTGTACATATCCATTCATTCATTATCTGTAAGCGCTTATCCAATTTAGGGTCGCAGGGGGTCCAGAGCCTACCTGGAATCATTGGGCGCAAGGCGGGAATACACCCTGGAGGGGGCGCCAGTCCTTCACAGGGCAACACAGACTCACACACTCACACCTACGGACACTTTCGAGTCACCAATCCACCTACCAACGTGTGTTTTTGGACTGTGGGAGGAAACCGGAGCACCCGGAGGAAACCCACGCGGACACGAGGAGAACACTCTGTGCATATCACAGGCCCAAATTAGCATACTCCACACGTCTTTTCTCTTTGTAGTTTATTAAAAAACTGACATGGAAAGGAATCTGAGGAAAAATATGTGTTTTTTTTTTTTTACAATATCAATTATTAACAACCATTACAAAGCACAGCTGCGACAGTTCGTTAGACCATAATTACATTTTTACAAAGACCTGTGGGGGAAGGAAGAAAAATAATCACAATAATACTTCTTTGTTAAAAACACCTGACAACAGTTTGTCTTATTTTCTCTATTTTACCTGAAAGTCTGGTAATTTCTGCAAAACAAGGGTCAAAAAATGTTTGCTTGGGAAAAGTGCGAAGAAATCAGTGCCAATGAAGGGTTAAAAACACACAGAGAGACTGGGGCGGGGCTTATAAAAAAAGATGTGAGGAACTACAAGATGGACAACACATAATAATTAATAATAATAATAATAATAACAATAATAATAATAATAATCCAAATTCAAATTTTAAAATCCATATCTTTGTACATCTAGTCCCCCTCTGTTCTGGCGTGGGTCGTCTGTGTGGGAAACGGGTTTAAAGTTTAAAGTGCAGAGTCATGTTTTGAGATTTCTTGAGGCTTCTGAAAATCCTGGGACAAATTGTAGGGACATTTCTCGGGCTGGAGGACATCTCACCACCAGGGGACAGAAGTGAATATCTATAGCTATAGTACATTGTTTAATTTACTCCGATGTTTAGTCCAGTTATGTCCGGCTCAGTGCTATTTTTTGCTGGACTCCTGGTCACTGTGTTCATCAGTGAAACATACGTCCACATCGCTGTCCTCTTCTTCCTCGCTCTTCCTCCCCACCTCCTCCTCCTCTTCCTTCGTGTCAGGGTTGTTAGTGGTTGTGTTGGCACGTTGACCCGGGTGTCTGGACTTCACGTGCCTCTCCAGATCCCTCCTTCGGACCAGAACCTTTCCGCAATGGTCACACCTGTAAGGAGTGTTCCCCTCGGCGTGGAGCCTGATGTGTTGTTGAGGTTACTGGGGTCTCCGAAGGGTCTGAAGCAGACCCGACACTTCAGAGGCTTGTATCCCGTGTGGGTTCTCATGTGGATCTTGAGGCCGTACTTGCGGGAATACAACTTGCCACAGTAAAGGCACAGATGTCCCTTCTTGGGCTTACCCGGGGCGCAGGTAGAAGCTCGGACAGATGTCTCCAGCCCTCCTCTGCCCTTCATTGCCTCTTCATCGGCCGTGGCCGTGGTCATCATCATCTCCGAGAGACGCCGCTGGGCGTGAGCTGCAACGAGATCCCGGTCGAGCCCCCCACCGGCTGCTGCTGCCGCCAGCTGGCTGAGATTCGGCGCAAGCGAAGGGGCACTCGCCAGGTACGGAACGGCATCCGGATAACGAAGCAGTCCACCAAGGTGAAGTCGGAGAGGATAGCAAGGCGATCCGTATAAAAGCTCACCTCCATAGACGGTAAAGGGCACCAGCGGCATTCCGCAGTCCGCCCCTCCGAACCCAGTTCCTGCGGGATATGACTTCCCAGCATCTAGAGGAGATGGAAATCTCTCAAAAGGAGCCGGAGGAGGATACCTTGAGACGGGAGGATGTGGAGGGTGGTGCACCTGATGAGGCGGGTGGTGCACCTGCTTGAACGCAGAGGACGGAGATGAGGTCATGATGGAAGAGGTCAGGATCGTCGTGGACGCAGTGGTGGGCTCTTCATGGTTGAAGTGCGGCAGAAACGGGAACGCTCGGACTACGGCGTTTCCAGGCTCGTGTCCAGCTTTGAGGGAGGGCTCCAGTAAGGTGCGACCAGACCTTGCTTTCCCATCCATTCTCGCCTCTCTCGTCTCGTTCCGGTGGTCCTCGTCACCGCGGTGCTGGAGGTCCCGAGAGAGTTTGGCGAGTCCGGTGGGTCTGAAGGCCGAGCGAGCCCCAGGCTGGAAGCCCACCTGGTGCAAGAGCAGCAGGGAGGACGAGGAAGAAGACGAAGTAGATGAAGTAGAAGACGATGAGGATGAAGTGGTGGAAGTCCCGTGATGCCGGCTGGAGGTCACGCTCATGTCCAGAGCTCCGTCTTTGGTGGGGAATGCGGCCGGCCGTGCCCCAGGCTCTGGACCTCCGGGAGTGTCCCCGGATTTGGGCGAGCGGTTGAGGGTAATCTGATAGAGTGTGT
>NC_089818.1:656918-659418 GCF_029633855.1 Hoplias malabaricus
TCCAATAAAAGCTCACACAAATATAAACTTCCCCGTCTTCCTTTCTCCGGAGAGAGTTCACAAAACGGTTAATAAATACCCTCTGTAAATATGTCTCATAGCAATATTAATAAAAATACATTTAAATACTTTACATTCCTTATATGACTTCATTTCCCTCGTCCTCATTCCAGCCGTTATTCCACAGTCGGATGATGTGTGTCTAAGGCATCTGCAGTAAAGACTGGGTGCTTTTCTTCTGCAATTAAAACAAACATTATGTGACCCCCTTAACGTAAAGATTCATGCTACTTTACATAGGATGTGTTTTGAAGAATTATTGTTCATTGCATGTGGCATATTAATCTGTAGCCCACCAACCCATAAACTGTGAAAGACCACCCAGTCAGTATTTTATGGGCTGCTTGAGCCAGAAAACACGGGACACTATGAATCATTATGATTTTATGTCTTACGTAGAGTGCAGACATTTTAGAATTACCTCAGCTACTTGTCTGAGTGTCTCTAATCACAAAGACGAGGTCGAATGGAACAAACCAAACACAACTATCAGAGACAAATAAAAGCACTGAATAAAAACTAAAAAAAACGAGAACAGAAAAGAAGGAGAACTGGGCAAAAATGGCTAAAAAACAGAGCTTCGGCTCCTCACTGCTGTGCGCTCAGGGTCAGGGTGCACATCGAGCGGCTCGTTCTCATTTAAAGGAACAGATGCTGAAACCAATCATTTTGAAAATGACTGTTTAGACAGGGGAGAGTACAGCTGTGATGTTCAATCCTTGTGGTGTTATTATGGTGTTTGTAAGTAAGTGGTCGCTATGGTATCTTGTGGTTGCTAGGGCAGTTGCTAAACTATTTCAGGTATGGTGTCCCAGGTAGTTTCAATGTTATTGTGGTTTTTCAGGTGGTTGTTAAGGTGCTAAGTGGGTGAAATAGTGTAGCTAATGCATATCCAGGCAGTTATTAGGGTATCCCAGGTGGTTGCTATGGTTATTTAGATGGTAATACACACTGTGAAAGTGTGCTAAGTAGTTGCTATGTTCCCAATTTGGAAAGTACCCAAAGTGAATGTTGTGGGACCCAACGTGGTTGATTGAGGGACATAAGAACTTTACAATCTTTTAATGTCTGTAAGGAAAGTATTGGCAAGTGTATAATGTAAAACTGATCAAGAAACTGTATGAGCACACAGCTCTCCATCAGAACCAATGATCTGGAGCAAGAGTGGACGAAAACAAGGAGAATAAAAAAGAATAAACACTGAAAACCAAAGAAATCAGTAGCTTTGCCACGCGCAACAGGAATAAGATCCAATTCTAGTAAAGCACTACCACAGCAGTTAAACCACAGGATAACAGTTACGCAACATGTGACCACAGTGATCTGCACTAGGATCCATCCTCACTGCCTTCGTCTTGTTTTTTTTTTGGTTGTGAACTGACATTATAAGAGTGTGAAGAAGCTCAGGATTAAAAAAAGATCAGAAGTTTAGAACATTGTAATGCCCTGGTACTGGTGTCCACTCTCTGTCCACTCTGTGAGACACTCCTCCCTCGTTGGTCCACCTTGTAGATGTAGAGTCAGAGACAGTAGCTCATCTGTCGCTGCACAGTGTGTGTCGCTCGTCCTCTAGTCCTTCATCAGTGACGTTTGGTGGACTGTTCTCAGACCGGCAGTGACACTGAAGGGTTTAAACTCCAGCAGCACTGCTGTGGCTGATCCACTTGTATCCACCACCCAAATGAACCCTGCTCTGTGGGGTCCTGAAAAGGGGGCATATAAAAGTATGCAGAGCAACAGAAGGGCTACAGTCTGTAACTGTGGAACACCAGAGTGCTCCTGTGTGTTCAGCGGTGATGAATTTAAAGAACACACGTTCATTTATTTGTGATAATTGTTGTAATCTGACCAGTTAAATGCATAATGTTGAGCAAAACATAACAACCGAGGTCTGGAATAATTCATAATTTTATGATGATTATGATTTTAGGTAAAAACCACAGAGCTGAGTCTGAAGCAATGACTTAAAAGTCTATTTCAAAACATCAGCACAGTGAACAATGTTTGTGTTTCAGGAAGTTTACTGACCATCATCTCTCTCGCGCATGTTATTTATTTATTATCAGATTCATTTAAGACGTCATGTGATTGTTTGTGTGGAAAAGGAGATAATAACACCCCTTTGATATTTTATTAAGATTAACCACAAAGTAATCACCCATTAACTGACTGCGTATTACTATATTACACTACGTTAGTGTTACTGAGCCAACTCTGTAACAGAACAAGCCAATGTCATTAAACAGTTGTTTATTATTACTTTATTAATGAGTAATTACAGTGATATAAACATCGTTTAGTGCCTGCTAAAGCTCTTATTAAAACTAAAAGGTAGTTACTAATCAAAGGGTTATTCCTTTAAGTGTTTTAGATATGAATTAGTACATAAATAGTAATCAAACGACTTTTTAAGCACTGACTTTCATCTTTATTTGGTCTT